>NW_026578120.1:712500-957558 GCF_029603195.1 Condylostylus longicornis
TTCAGATCACTTCGATTAAGCACAAATTTAGAGTGGCTGCATTACATTATCACCCCAGATTTAAAATTACGGCAGAAATGTTTCAAAACGTTCTGACAGACCTAGGCGATAGATTTATATTGGGGGGGTGACTTTAACACCAAGCACACTGATTGGGGTTCAAGGCATACTTCAACTAGGACAGCAATTGGCAGCACGGGGTGCCTTTTTCACTCTACTGCGAAGCCAACGTATTGGCCAACCGATGTTAATAAGTGTCCAGATTTAATAGATTTCTTCATAACAAAACGGATTGCGAAAAATTTCATCGACGTACATGATAACTATGATCTTAACTCCGATCATTCGGTGGTTATTCTTGAACTTAAGGAAAATATAGTTATGAAAAGAGCGAAACCTGCGCTGACAAATGGAACTACAGATTGGTCAAGATTTCGCTTAGAAATTGAACGACAAATTGATCTAAGGAAAAGAATAAGAACGACCCAGCACATAGATGAGGAGGCCGAAAACTTTCCTAAAATTATTCAAAATGCGGCTTGGAGTAGTTACAAAATTAGTGCTATTAGAAGGGGGGCATTAAGTATTACCCACATATACTAGCAAAAGTAAGACAAAGCAGGCCTGCGAGATAGAGGCGGCAGCAAACGCGTGATTCGGTTGCTAATTATGTTCAAAATTTGACGGCGTGTGAGAAAACCAATTACTCACTGTGGAGGTCACAAACATCTCGCTCCTATCAAAAACAAAGATGGAACGGGGGTAAAAACTGACAAGGACAAGGCAAATGCGTTGGCAGATCATTAGGCCGATATATTCTGTCGGCATGACAGCCAGAGCGTGGATGATAATGAGGAATATACTTTTGTTGGGGATAGCGTGACTATTCCAATTGTCAAGGAAAGAGAGGTCATAGAAGAAATCAGGACTCTTAAACCTAAAAAGGCCCCAGGATTTGACCTTATAACGGCCGCTATTTTGAAAAAATTAGCCAAAAGAGGTATAACGATGCTTACGCGCCTAATAAATGCGTGTAAAAGGTTTAATTACGTGCCTGAAATTTGGAAAGTTGGAGAGATAATCATGCGGCACAAAAAAGCAAACCTATAGTCAGGCCGACTTCTTATAGACCAATTTCATTGTTGCCGATGATTTCAAAACTGCTAGAGAAACTTTTATTGAGAAGACTGCAGCCTATAATTGAAAGTAAAAGGTTAATCCCGAATCATCAATTTGGTTTTCGAAACCACTCAACCATAGATCAGATTCATAGAATAACTGACCTAATAGAAAATTCACTGGAAGAAAAAACAATATGTTCTATCATATTTTTGGACGTAGCCCAGGCCTTCGATAAGGTTTGGCATTGTGGATTAATAAAAAAACTTAGGCGATTACTACCACGGCAGTATGTTGACCTGCTCGAATCTTACCTGACTAATAGGGTATTTCGAGTTAAACAGGAAGAGGAGTACTCTTCGCTTAGGGATATCAGGTCGGGAGTACCACAGGGGAGTATATTGGGCCCTATACTATACTTGCTATACACGTGTGATATTCCTGAATCGGAAGGAGTGACAACAGCTACATTTGCTGACGATACAGCAGTTATCGCAATAGGACGAAATGAAAATGAATCTACACAAAAATTGCAAGGGGCCAGTGATGAGATCTCAAAATGGACTAGAAAGTGGAATATAAAACTTAACGAGGTGAAGTCAATACACGTAAATTTCACTAATAGGAAAGTTGACAATTCATTTTCGGTTCGAATAAATGGCGTCTTGGTTCCGTCCGCAAACACAGCGAAGTATTTGGAGCACATAAAGAAAAAGAGATCTCAACTCGAGGGGGAATACAGAAAGTTTGAATGGCTTTTGGGGAAGCGTTCCAAATTGACAATATACAACAAAATTTTGATATTTATCAGTTATGGGGCTGCGCTGCGCAGACTCATATCCAATCTATACAAAGATTTCAAAATAGAGTATTACGGGACATTGTCACAGACGAAATTAAAAAGCAAGCAGACAATCGTAAAATGCGTTTATCCAATCATTACAATATCGAGGCGGCTCGATTGATTGACACTCAAAATTTTGTTAGAAGGCTTAAACGTACGAGTCCTCTCGAGTTAGTTTATAGTTTTTTATCTGGAAGAATGAGTACTTAGTGTTCTATTGTGCCAGATCAAAAGCTTGTAAATAATCAAAAAGGTTAGAGCAAAATTAATGGTTAGTCGTTTCTGACTAGTTTTATAGTTTATTTTGAGGAGGGTGTTTTTTTGTGGATTAAAGTGCCACACTACTGCTTTTCGTCTGGCAGTGTCTTTCGAGATTTTTCACCCTTCTTCTCGGTAAAAAAGACAAAAAAAAAAAAAGAAGAACAGGATGCTCAAACCGTAGAAGTACTCTTAAACTTTCGAGTATAAATTACCACAAAATTATTCGATTAATTTTACCGAATTAACATTTTATGGTAAAGCATTTATGTAACATTTTTTTCAATTATTGTTAAAAAACTATTCTTTTGTACTACATATGTATCTATGTGAATGATTACATTTATTTCTGATGGCGTTTCTGTGTCATGATCATCTTTGATATCCAGAGCTACGTCGTGGTATCCACGCCCTACTCTCTATGGTCCTGCCTATCGTCTCGTATGAGATGTTATCGAGGGCCCCCTCTATGTTCAGAAGCCATCAGAAATAAATGTAATCATTCACATAGATACATATGTATGTAGTACAAAAGAATAGTTTTTTAACAATAATTGAAAAAAATGTTACATAAATGCTTTACCATAAAATGTTAATTCGGTAAAATTAATCGAATAATTTTGTGGTAATTTATACTCGAAAGTTTAAGAGTACTTCTACGGTTTGAGCATCCTGTTCTTCTTTTTTTTTTTTTGTCTTTTTTACCGAGAAGAAGGGTGAAAAATCTCGAAAGACACTGCCAGACGAAAAGCAGTAGTGTGGCACTTTAATCCACAAAAAAACACCCTCCTCAAAATAAACTATAAAACTAGTCAGAAACGACTAACCATTAATTTTGCTCTAACCTTTTTGATTATTTACAAGCTTTTGATCTGGCACAATAGAACACTAAGTACTCATTCTTCCAGATAAAAAACTATAAACTAACTCGAGAGGACTCGTACGTTTAAGCCTTCTAACAAAATTTTGAGTGTCAATCAATCGAGCCGCCTCGATATTGTAATGATTGGATAAACGCATTTTACGATTGTCTGCTTGCTTTTTAATTTCGTCTGTGACAATGTCCCGTAATACTCTATTTTGAAATCTTTGTATAGATTGGATATGAGTCTGCGCAGCGCAGCCCCATAACTGATAAATATCAAAATTTTGTTGTATATTGTCAATTTGGAACGCTTCCCCAAAAGCCATTCAAACTTTCTGTATTCCCCCTCGAGTTGAGATCTCTTTTTCTTTATGTGCTCCAAATACTTCGCTGTGTTTGCGGACGGAACCAAGACGCCATTTATTCGAACCGAAAATGAATTGTCAACTTTCCTATTAGTGAAATTTACGTGTATTGACTTCACCTCGTTAAGTTTTATATTCCACTTTCTAGTCCATTTTGAGATCTCATCACTGGCCCCTTGCAATTTTTGTGTAGATTCATTTTCATTTCGTCCTATTGCGATAACTGCTGTATCGTCAGCAAATGTAGCTGTTGTCACTCCTTCCGATTCAGGAATATCACACGTGTATAGCAAGTATAGTATAGGGCCCAATATACTCCCCTGTGGTACTCCCGACCTGATATCCCTAAGCGAAGAGTACTCCTCTTCCTGTTTAACTCGAAATACCCTATTAGTCAGGTAAGATTCGAGCAGGTCAACATACTGCCGTGGTAGTAATCGCCTAAGTTTTTTTATTAATCCACAATGCCAAACCTTATCGAAGGCCTGGGCTACGTCCAAAAATATGATAGAACATATTGTTTTTTCTTTCAGTGAATTTTCTATTAGGTCAGTTATTCTATGAATCTGATCTATGGTTGAGTGGTTTCGAAAACCAAATTGATGATTCGGGATTAACCTTTTACTTTCAATTATAGGCTGCAGTCTTCTCAATAAAAGTTTCTCTAGCAGTTTTGAAATCATCGGCAACAATGAAATTGGTCTATAAGAAATCGGCCTGCCTATAGGTTTGCTTTTTTGTACCGCATGATTATCTCTCCAACTTTCCAAATTTCAGGCACGTAATTAAACCTTTTACACGCATTTATTAGGCGCGTAAGCATCGTTATACCTCTTTTGGCTAATTTTTTCAAAATAGCGGCCGTTATAAGGTCAAATCCTGGGGCCTTTTTAGGTTTAAGAGTCCTGATTTCTTCTATGACCTCTCTTTCCTTGACAATTGGAATAGTCACGCTATCCCCAACAAAAGTATATTCCTCATTATCATCCACGCCCTGGCTGTTATGCGGACAGAATATATCGGCCTAATGATCTGCCAACGCATTTGCCTTGTTCTTGTCAGTTTTTACCCCCGTTCCATCTTTGTTTTTGATAGGAGCGAGATGTTTGTGACCTCCACAGTGAGTAATTGGTTTTCTCACACGCCGTCAAATTTTGAACATAATTAGCAACCGAATCACGCGTTTGCTGCCGCCTCTATCTCGCAGGCCTGCTTTGTCTTACTTTTGCTAGTATATGTGGGTAATACTTAATGCCCCCCCTTCTAATAGCACTAATTTTGTAACTACTCCAAGCCGCATTTTGAATAATTTTAGGAAAGTTTTCGGCCTCCTCATCTATGTGCTGGGTCGTTCTTATTCTTTTCCTTAGATCAATTTGTCGTTCAATCTCTAAGCGAAATCTTGACCAATCTGTAGTTCCATTTGTCAGCGCAGGTTTCGCTCTTTTCATAACTATATTTTCCTTAAGTTCAAGAATAACCACCGAATGATCGGAGTTAAGATCATAGTTATCATGTACGTCGATGAAATTTTTCGCAATCCGTTTTGTTATGAAGAAATCTATTAAATCTGGACACTTATTAACATCGGTTGGCCAATACGTTGGCTTCGCAGTAGAGTGAAAAGGCACCCCGTGCTGCCAATTGCTGTCCTAGTTGAAGTATGCCTTGAACCCCAATCAGTGTGCTTGGTGTTAAAGTCACCCCCCCAATATAAATCTATCGCCTAGGTCTGTCAGAACGTTTTGAAACATTTCTGCCGTAATTTTAAATCTGGGGTGATAATGTAATGCAGCCACTCTAAATTTGTGCTTAATCGAAGTGATCTGAACAGCCGTCATTTGCATTCACTCCGCCGTTCCGCCCTTCGCTATATTTCCAGGGTGGTTCGAGTTGTAAATTCTATAACCTGGAAACCGGATCCTGCTTCTTAAGGTCATATGTGTTTCAGTTACGAGACACACGTCTATATTCTGTGTATGTAGAAAAACTTCAAGCATGTCCTTTTCATTTGCAATTCCATTGCAATTCGATATTGCTATTTTAAAATTACCTCGTGCCTTCATTTGCCAGATCTTTTGGTACTCGATTTTTTTCCTTTGCTCTCTAAAATGATCAATCTCTGAGAGATTTTGTCCATCATATCTACGTAAATTCTATAAGCCACCTCTCTTTGTTCTAGTGTTCTGTTTAGGGTGCTCGTCAGCCGGTACAGGGCGGTCTTCCTCGATTTAACGCCGGTTTAGATATGATTATTAATCACCTTCTTCATCGTCTTTATTAAGAAAGACATGGGGCTAATTGGTCTGAATGTCTTGGAGCAAGACCTCCTCCAGGTCGCACTGCAGAAGTGCTGGTGGTATCTCATCCGCTCTTGGAGCATTAACGGGCTTGAAGGTGCCAATAACTCATCTCACTCTCTGTTTCGTATGGGAACCCAAAAAAATGTTTAAAAATAAATAAAGTTTGAAACACAAAATTGATCTTCAAGTTTTTTAAAAATTTTTTCTTTGTTAACCAGAAAGATCCGGTGGATAAAGGAGCACATTACAGTACGAGGATCATCAAATTCATCAAGTGATCGGATTACATAAAAAAGGTAAACATATTTATACATACAGTAAATATATGTAAATATAAAAGGTAAACATGTCTTTTATAATAGACATGTAATGAAAATTAGATTATAAGAATTTTTCATGTTACTATTTATTTAAATCTAGATTTAATTAGTTGAATTAAAGTGCTTAAATAATGATCAAATGTAAATGTAGATCAATAACTAAAGCGTCAGTATGAAATATGTATGTACGAGTATGTATTCTAAAATATTTAGAAAGAAAATGATAATATTTAAAAAAGAAATTTTGTTGTAAATTTTTGTTTTTATATTGTATATTACATATAACACATACATATATACGTAAATAGATAATGCATAAATGAAAAATATGTTGATTGTTGTTTCTGTTTGTATACTTTTAGATGATGGTTGAACAAAATGATGAAGTGGAGTTGCATTGAGGATTAACGACCAACGAAGCCAAAGGAACTTGCATTTTAAAGTAAGTATTTGTATATTTGTGTAAATGATGAACACCCTCTGATATGTAAAAATACTTGCCGTTTTTCCAATTCTCATGACATGGTGTTCTATTTTCCCAGGTTACTTGATTCTGGCCAAAATAACCCTTAGATAAGTGCGTCTCTAGAGGAAGGAGGGCGCTTTGTTGTTTATTCTCCGTGTAATTACCATCCAGCCACCTCAGAGATGCTGAGATCAAAGAATTGTCCTTTGCTAACGCCCTATGTAACCTAGCCGGCGTGTCCGCTATGCCTATAAACGGATCAGAAGCTTCTACATGTGGCCCGCAAATCTCATTGTTATAGAGGTCAATTTTTCCCTATACCCATCCCAGGATTTCTCGCTTTACTTACTATTTCTCGCCTCCCAACCTTCGTTTCCACCATGGCGCGTCGCTTGCAACTTTCCAATGGCGCTCAGGTCCTCTTTGTATCACTTTCAATTAGTCTTTCTAGGGTTTCTGAAGGAGGACTTCTCCTCAATTAGCCCCTCTCATAAAACATGTTTACTCTTTATAGTGGTAAAAATATTATTATTAGTTTAAGGTAAAGAAGAAATTTTTTTTTCTGAAAACTACATATTAGAAATAATTCTATAATGTTTTAAAAGATAGATAAAAAAAAAAATATTTGCAACAAATAATCTTTAAAGTAAGGTAGAAATTAGAATTGAACCAATCCAGTTGTTATTTGAATATCCTGAAACCAGCATTATGTTATATGAAATTAATGATAGCAATGATAAAAATAATGACACAGAAACCAAAATCGTCGCAATTAATAATGCCGGATAATATAGAAACTAAAATCGTTGCAATTAATAGTACAGATATGTAGTATTTTTAAACATGGAGATTTTAATGAAAGAGATTGATCGCAATTTCATCAATTAAATAAATGCCTTAAACAATTGGTTAAAAATATAACGGAAGCACTCGAAAGCAAGATTTAATTGGTATAAAGATATGTATTCCAAGCTTGGAAAATACCAAACCAAGTAGATTAGATTATAAACCAGTAGATTATAAACGTTATTCTAGACTTATTCTCTTCAGTTTCCCAATCAAATGCGAATTTTTATGGTTACAGACTTATTAGAAACGGTCACAATTTAACAGATACAAAAATTTTAACAAAAAAAAGAAAAGCATAATCGACAGAGGTGAAATCGTTGACAATAAATATTTCCCGACTGCTATATGTATTTGTAAAATTCTTGCTGAATTTTAAATTGAAAAAATTCTTAATGCTAAAGTAAAAATGTTAAGTGGAAAAGAATGGGTTAAACGTTGGAGATATTTTTAAATTTCAAAAAGTTTTGAAAAATTGCGATATAATTTTATATAAGAGTGGAACAG
Source organism: Condylostylus longicornis (assembly GCF_029603195.1). Classification (NCBI taxonomy): domain Eukaryota; kingdom Metazoa; phylum Arthropoda; class Insecta; order Diptera; family Dolichopodidae; genus Condylostylus; species Condylostylus longicornis. The sequence goes on from NW_026578120.1 coordinate 720,394, forward strand.
ACTTTAAAGATAAAATTATATTTCAAAATTTTGGTAATAAAAAAACTTATTTCTTGTATTTGCAAGATATCAAGGATTTTGTTACTATTACAAATGTGTGCGCGTTTTTTGCAAAATTTAACGAATGTAAATTTTGTTTACAGTTGTATGACATGAACCATATATGCCCACTAAAATAAAATATTGTTTTATTATGAATTTTACTAATACAACATCATAGTTGCGAGATTAATAAGCAATGTGCCTATTACACTTAATAATTTAACTTAATGGAAATCTCTTCATGCAACTGCAGAACAGATGGATGACGTAATCAAAGGAACGAATTAAAGGCAGAAAAATTAATTAAAAAAATTTTTCTCCTCGAACTGGACTCGAACCAGTGACCTACCACTTTCTAGACGGACGCTCTACCAACTGAGCTACAGAGGCATGAAGAAATTGCCGACGAAATGTTCTCTACATTGCTTTATACTGTAATTCACATGATTACTAAGTATTTGTTTTGTTTACATTGATTGCTACATACATCAATGAAATCTAGTATCTCAGAGGGGAAAATAATAAGCTAAAATTGCCATCAAGCAATGTAAATTCGGAAAAAAGAAATATAAAAAAAATTAATACGGAAAAAGTTGCGACAAACAAAGTGGAATACTACACAGAGGAGGATCTGCCCCGGGAAACCTATTGGATTCTCAAGAGAAAAAGCAAAAAAGCGGAGAGCAGATATGTCACCTGAAATAAGTCCTGAGGACAAGTTGAGAAAAATTGAAAAATCTGTGCAGATAAATGCACTACAGGAAAGATCAGACACTTCAAAAAATATCAAACCTGCTCCTGTTATATTAAGCAATGTGGAGGAATATCCGAAAATAAAGGATATGCTCAAAGAAGAAGAAATAAACTTTAGGGTCAACATGATGAATGATAATCTACTTAAAATCAATTAGTTCGGCACATGAAGATTAAAATTGGGTCAATAAGGAGGAATGATTTAATTTCCCAGTGCAGAAGGTGTCAGATACATGGGCATGCACAGAGGTTTTGCCAGCGTTTAGCTCAATATGTCAAATGCGCTGCCCCTCATTTAACGATAAATTGTAGTAAGCAAAAAATCGAAGCTCCAAAGTGTGCAAATTGCTCTGAGGTACATCTTGCGAATTACAGGGGTTGTGTAGTCGCAAAGGAATCATAAAAAAGGAAAAATAACCTTACAAAAAAAAAAAAAAAAAAAAAAATAGCGTATATTAGAAATATTCCTAAGGACCCCTCCGCGCTAACTTGGTTTTACCGTGCAGGATTTAAATACCTTCCATAAGGAAATTGGTATTTCGTGTTAAATCGAATGGTCTTGTTCGTTCAAGTCTTTCTGTCATAACGCCATTGTCTGCTTCCATATTTACATGCTGTTCTAGACGAGCCTTATGCTTTGTAGCACAACTCCTAATTTCATCCACAACCAAAGGAATTCCTAAGTCCCTGTGGATATCACTGTTACGTATATGGCCCGTAGAACCTTATTCTGGGAGGTCTGAATTTTGTTAATGTGAGTCTTCTTGGCACAACCCTCGCCACACTGCCATTTGCTTTCAACAGTGGCGGAGCGTGCCTATTTGGTCCCTTTTTGCTCCTTGCCACCTTCCATAAGGAATAATTCGTTTCCCTCGTACCTGACAAGTTCTTTATATAATTTTCGTATGTTGCCGTTTTAAATTCTTGGATTTTTCTTTTAAAGACCTGGGAAAGTCTGTTTAAAACAGTTTTATCATCATTGTGACGCAAACGTCTGGCCTTTCTCTTTTCACCTATTAAATTCGTTATTTCTTTAGGATAGCTATTTGCTGTCGGTTCCTACTTTGACATTTTTGTATTGTTCCGTGCATCTTTTTGTATGATTTTAATAAATCCTTCTAACTTGAGATCTAATTGTTCTTTTGATCGTTTATTAATATTTATGTCAATATTGTTCATTATTTCGTATTTAAAGCTCGCCCAATCTGTAGTGCTATTTCTCAAGCAGGGCTTAAATAATGTTTTAGTTATTTTTCCATTTAGTTTTAATATGACAGCAGAGTGATCTAAATTAAAATCATAGTTATCTTCAAGGCTTAGAAAGTTTTCTGATATTTTTTTGGTTATAAAAAAATCAATAACATCAGGAATCTTGTAAGTGTCAGTAGGCCATTAAGTAGGAGTGCCAGTTAAGTGATAGTAACAAGTTAGTTTTTGAATAGGATGTCTTAGCTCTCTTCCTCTAGTTGAGGTGATTCTAGAACCCCAACCTGTATGTTTGGCGTTATAGTCACCTCCTATTACATATCTGCGTTCATGCTTGTACAGGAGATCTTTGAAAGTATTTTTCTTAACGCTGCAATTTGCTGGACAGTATACAGCACCAACACTAAAGTCCTGTTTAGTCGATATAATTTTTATCGAAATAAGCCGAATTTCAGCTGTTTCTATTTTGAATTCTTCACTATGTTCTATACTTTCTTTTATTAGTATTGAACTACCTCCTCTTGGCTTATTGCTGGGATGTACCGCTTAATAGCAATCATAGCCCTTTATTTTAAGGCTCGTATAATATGTCAAATGAGTCTCCGACAGCAAACATATATCTATATTTCTCGTTTTGAGAAAGACCTCCAATTCTTGTTTCTTATTAAGAACACTATTAGCATTTCAAGCTACTATACGTACCTCATTTACGTACATCTTTTCTTAACTTCTTTAGTGTCCCCGTATACATCTCAGTGCATGCATTTTCTATTTTTAATAATCTTTTAGAGATCTCGTCAATTCTAATCAATATACTATCCATCATTTGCATAATGTTTGCGTCAGTTCTTTTTATTTGTGGGGTTTTGTTCTCAGGTTTCTTCATTTTATTTTTTTGTGGGGTTTTGCTTGTGAATAAGATACTCCCTTTAACACCTTACTAGGTGCCGCCATTCTGTCTATTTTTGGAGTTCTTTGTTCATTAAATTTAACTTGGTTTTGTTTGGTCTTATTCTTTTTCAATCTTCTTCCTCGATAGCTAGCAGGGTGTGCCTCATTGCAGTTCACATTTCGGCTGAAAATTATCCTTCTTGTTGCACTCCGCTGTCATATGATTACCAGCATATTTTACACATCTAGCCTCTCTTTGGCAAAACTTTTGTGTGTGTGCAAATTTGAGGAATGGATTTGCTTGTTCTAAGAGCTTCAATTTTTACTTTCATGTGCTGTAGGTATTCTATTTTATAGATCATGGTTATCTCTTCCGAATGGTCAAGAGATAACATAAAGAGCGGAAGTTTTACTAAAATATATTTTCCATTTTCCTTCTTCCTTTTGATTTTATTTACAACATCTAGACATTTAAAGCCTTTGCTAATAAGCTCTTTTTTTATATCCTCTGGCTCACACGATGGATGGAGATTTCTAACCACAACTTTAACTGGCCTCGTCAGTTTATTCTCGTACGTGTGCCACTCCAGTCTAGCCTTATTTATAGCTTTTGTTAGTAATCCGTATTCATTTTCATTTTCCACATTTACTTTTAATTGGTCATTATTCATGATATTGACCTTAACGTTTATTCTTTCTTCTTTTAATATCTTAACTATGTGGGAGTAGTTCTTAATGTTGCTCAATATGACCGGATTAGGCTTGTGCTTTTTTGGATTTTCAGCCTTCATTTTAGGGCTGGTTTCATTATTTTTTTTAACTTCATTATTTCAGGAGACTTTTTCATTTTTCTTTGCATTATTCTGTTTTAGAATCCAGTCAGTTTCTCTTGCCAGTTCTTCTTCGTCGGTTTCATATACGATTACTTCCGCATCTTTGTTTTTCTTTTCTGTTGATGCAGATTTTATTTGATTTTTTAAATCTACATTCTCTGCCTGTAATTTGCAGATCTCGTTTTGTAGCACCTTATAAAGACTCTCCAACTCGGTTATTCTCGAGTCCTGAATATCCAATTTATTCTCCTGTATAAGATCCCTTTTCATATTACCCTCTTGGGTTTTCACTTTTTTGTCTTCCGCAAACTTATTAGACTTTTTCTCAGAGTTATCATCCTTAACGCTGTCCCTTTTCTCTGCAATCACCAATGGGGGTGATCGCATGACCTCCGATCTCCTTCTAAATGGGTCCATCAATGCCGATCTACTATGCAATAAGTGGTCTCCCCCAGAATCCATTAGACCAGCCTCCGCAAAGTGTGGATTTTCCAGCATTACTGGATTACCACCTGGGGTATTGAATCCTTGTGTTTTGTTCATTGCATTTGTTTGTTTTATTTCGGAGTTTTCTTCTCCTAGCCTTTGAGAATAATTCCCTCGTGCAAGGCAGCACATATAATTTCTGCCGTCCCTCAGGGATCAGTCGCAGACCAGAGAGCCGCTCATTGTGAGTCCGTCGCATCTGGATTTTCATTTGGATTTTAGTGGACTCTTAGCACAAGCATACCTTACTGCGGATATTTCGTAGCCCAATCCGCCCTCCCGTTTAGTTATAAATGGTTACATAGAATATAAAGAGGTGCATCTTAATAATGAATTAAAAGATGGTTGCGCAATTTTGATATGGAATAATATACAACATAATGAAATAAGTAAAGTAGAAAGAGACGATAGCCAATTTGTTGCCGTACGAATAAAGTATTATAAACAAAATTTCGATGTTGGTGTACTTTACTGTCCTCCAAGACGTGTAATAAAGAGTGGTTCATGCAAAGATCTCCTGAGTCTCCTTAAAGAAAGGCTTATTCTGGGAGGTTACTATAATACCAAATATATTGATTGGGGTTCTAGATTGACCTCAACAAGAGGAAGAGAGCTAAGAAAAGCTATTAAAGAGATTGATTGTCACTATCAATCCACTCGTAGACCAACATATTGGCCAAGTGATAGAGATAAAATACCAGATCTGCTAGATTTCTTTATTGCCAAGAAAATCTCGCGAAATTTAATTAATTTAGACAATAATTATGATTTGGATTCGGATCATTCTGCAGTTATATTAAATTTAACTGCGACAGTTACCAAGAAACAAAATAAGCTCATGTTAATTAATAAATCCACTGACTGGACTAGTTTTAAAGTAGGAACCCGGGATGATTTAGATTCTAAGATAGAGAATTTTAATAAAACCATACAAAGCGCGGCCTGGAACAATACAAAACAATGTCGGTATAAATCTGGGGGTATGACTTACCCAAGAGAAATACTGAATATGATAAGCGAAAAGAAAAGAGCTAGACGCAGATGGCAAAACTACACTCAATCCACTCACTCGGAATCTAAAAGGAAAAATAAGAAAAATTAAAGAAGAGATAATTTCATTAAAAATTTGTCAGCCGAACAAGAAAGAAATTATTTCTTATGGAGGCCTGCAAAAAATATTAAAAAGCATGTCTTACTTGTCCCCTCTATTAGGGGAGCAGATGGCAAATGGGCAATAGAAAATAAAGATAAGGCTGAAATATTTGCAGATCATCTTGAATAAATTTTTAGGCTAAATGATATGCACTCAAACATAAATATTGCAATGGGAAATGTGGGAGCAGAAAATGTTATCGCTCCATTTCCACAAAGAGAAATAGTGGATGAAATAAAAAGTTTAATGTCAAGGAAAGCACCAGGTTATGATTTAATTACCTTTGAGATACTGAAGCAATTACCAAAAAAAGGTATAACAATGTTGACTTTTTTAATGAATTTTGCATTAAGGTTAAAATATGTGCCAAAGGCTTGGAAGATGGCAGAATCTGGTAAACCTTTAAATAAGGCCAAATCCTATAGACTAATTTCTGTGCTACCAATTTTATCGAAACTTTTTCAAAAGTTATTACTAAAAAGAATGGGGCCTGAGAAGTCATAGAATTACTAACATTATTGAGCAGGCTCTATTGGAAAGGCAAATTTGTGCAATAGTTTTTGTAGACGTGGGACAGGATTTTGACAAAGTTTGGCACGAAGGATTTATATACAAATTAGAAAAAATATTACCAAAGTAATATGTAGATATTACTTTGGTAATATTTACATATTACTCTCTTTCTTTTTAACAGATAGGGTATTTAGAGTTAAACAGGAGGCGGATTATTCCACACTTAGGCAAAAAAGAGCAGGTTTGCCTCAGGGCAGTATTTTGGATCTAATACTATATCTACTCTTTACAAGAGATGTGCCTCAAATGGAAAACACAATTATAGCTACAAATGCTGACGATACTGCAATTATGGCAGTAGCAATTATATTGGCGACGCACAAGAAAATTGCAGCAGGCAAGCGATAGTTTTGATGCTTAGACTAAGAAATTTAAAATAAAAGTAAATGAAACTAAGTCTGCACAAGTAAATTTTAGAAGTAAAGTTCTTGCAAACCCCCACGTGTTTATTTAGATGGGGTAAATATTGTGCAGGAAAACGCGGCAAAATATCTAGGAATGACACAGGATGTCAAGCTAAAATGGAAAGAACATGTTAAGAAGAAAAAAGCAGAATTAGAATTAAAATATAAAGAAATGTATTGGCTCTTAGGTCGCAAGTCAAGATTTCTGATACAGAATAAGGTCCTGCTCTATAACCAAATTATTAAACTGATTTGGTTGTGTAGTATTCAGTTGTGGGGATGTTCCAGAATAGGGTTTTACGCAATATGGTGAATGCCCCTTGGTATGTGCGAAATGGAGATTTGCACAGAGATCTAAAAATTCCACATGTAGTTGACGAACTTAACGAATGGGCGGTGAGACATAGAGCTCGTCTGGAGCAACATGTCAGTTTAGAGGCCTCTCGGCTCCTTGTTATCCGGGATTCTCCCAGAAGGCTAAAGACGACAAAATGCGCTTCACCAAATCGGGAAGCATTGAATCTTTTTCTAAGAGATTTGCACGTTGGTCTAAGGGGACTAGTATCATAACTAACTATGGGTTGCCAGGGAATTGCATGTTAGTAGCATTCTTTCGACAAAAAAAAATATATATATATTAGAAAAATTCCGAGCGCTAAAATGTTCGCTCTAATTAATTTTAGCTCTCAGGAGTTGGAAAAAATTCAAATATGGTATAACTACTAACAAAATTCAAACTATATTTGTAACAATAGGGAAAAATTATTGAAAAACTGTATTCAAGATGTAAATATTTTTCGTCAAGGATGTTAGAAATTTATGAATAATTATCTCACTCTGTTAAATATTGTTCTACTTTTCGAAACGTTTACCTAGTTTAGGCGTGTTTGATTGCATATCGTAAACATTTTGTTAAAGAAAATACTCTAGGTATAGTTCCATGCAATATTTATAAAGACAAAAGTAATCAGTCCTTTATTGGATTAATGTGGTTTGAGTAAAAATCAAGCTTGTAATGGGAAAATTGGATATGAATTTCTTTTACCAAACTATGGTTTGAAAGTATATGGTTACAATCAAGACGCCAATACTGTTTACGAATTTGTAGGAGGTTTTTATCATGGGTATGAGGACTGCTTTTTTTACAGGGATCTGGTTGTACATGGATGTAAAATGCAAACTTGGTATGAAATTACTATGGATCAAATATTATTTCTAAAACTGAAAGGATATATTATGTTTTATGAATAGGAGTACATGTTTAGGGAGGTTTAAAAAACAAATTCAAAAATTGAAAAAGTATTAAGAAACAGTGCTTTGGTTTTATATAACGCAATTAATGTAGGAGGTGTAATTTTCGGAGGTAGAACAGAATTATATTTACTTTGAATTTTAAAGCAGAAGAAAATAAGAAAATATGCTATATGATTTTACTTCTCTTTATACATATGTAAATAACTACTATAAATATCCAATAGGACACCAAAAAATCTATAACAACCAAGAACAACTGCTTACAGTTTGAAAGAAATGTTTGTAACGTAGATGGGCTGATCAAATACTCTGTTTTACAACCACAAAATTTATGGGTACCAATTTTACCTATCCGTGCTAATAAAATGTTAATGGTTTATGTCGTTCATGCGCAGAAAATGAAAATGTTTTATATAAACTCATTCACGATCTTAAAGAACGAATGCTTTTTCGAACATGGACGGATATGGACAACATATGAAATTTGGTATTACGGTTGTGAAACTTATGATTAAATATCAAAAAAGGAGGTTTTATTGATTATATGAATTGTTTTATCAAATATAAGGCAGAAGGATCTAATTATCCAACTGATATTAATATTGAAGCTGAGAAGGATAGATATATAAAAAATATTTTCGAAAGAGCAGGAGCAGTGTTAGATAAATCTAAAATTGCTTTAAATCCTTCACGAAGAAATTTAGCGAAGTTGAAGTTGAATTCTTTTTTTGGAAAGTTAATACAAAGAAACGTCTGTCATTTAACAAATGTTGTGCAAACAAGTGCAGAGTTTCAGAAATTGATACAATCAAGCAGAATGCCAATATCTATTTATATTTATTGCAAGCGAACATCAAATTTGAATTATTTGGAAATATAATTTTCCAGAACTGAATCCAGTGCTTAAATATCAATCTCTAATAATTGGAGCGTTTACCACAGCGATACAGACTCTATGATATACAATGAAAACATGAATTACAATGAAAAATCTAATAATAATGAAAACTTACAGTAAGATCTATAAGTAAGTTTCATACTATTTATACAAGTACAATTTTACATATACTTATATATACATACAAATATACACACTTATACTTATCTACATTATTTCTTTTTTTTATATCAGGCTTGAATTTGATTCCAATTGGAAATAACAATTACCTATTTTTAACAAATTAAAAATTAGTCATAGTAATAAAAAGGAAAAGGAAATAAAATGAAAGATCTGTGCTACATAATACGTATTGAAATGTACAAGATCTAGTTGACAGATCTATAAAGGCACTTTTTTAAACTGTCCTTCTTTAGTGTAAAATCTAAGTTGTCTTTATATTTATTCCCAAGACGCAGCATTCTGTTTAACGGCTCGTGCATACCATAAGACTACAGCGAGCGAGATCTCACGAGAACTCTAGTTAATGACAATGCTCAGAATGTCGAGCGATATGAGTTCCTCAAAATAAGGAAAATAAACGTAATATCCGCAATTTTTCGCCTCTTAGCCGAGGTGGGTATATCGATGAACTTCAACCTGTATTCATAAGGGGGAAAGATAAGGGGATTTTCCCAGGGAAGCCGACGTAAAGCTAATCTTAAGAAATTTTTTTAAATAGCCTGAATTCTGTTCCTGTGAACGTTGTAAATTGGAGACCAAACTTGCGATGCGTATTCAAGATGTTGGCCAACAAGGCAGGAGTAAAAAGATTTCAATGTGTTAGAATCGAAGTTAACTCCCAGGTCCCTAATAGTAAAAACCTTTATCAGAATATCACCACTAAAAAAATAATTTATCATAAAAGGGCGCCTCTAGCGCGAGTAACATTTACTTACCTTCATATAGCAAATTTACTTACCTTCAACTTTAGATTGTTGAAGGAACACCATTCATAGAAGTTATTTAAGTCATTTTGAGTACTTGGGAGTCTTTCTATTTTGCAGAAGAACTTCTTCTAAAAATGTTCATATCATCAGCATAAATAAGGAGCTCACTGTCTCCTAACTTCGAAACCACACAGCTCATAGAAATAATGAATAGCAATTGCCCCCAATGGTTGCCCTGTGTCACACCCGAAGTTGCCACAAATAGAGACGAGACAGCTGAACGGAAAATTACCGGAACGGAATTTATCCAATTTATAAATTGAAGTTTTATCAAAGTAGATTAGTAACCGTGGAATTGATTCTCTATAATAAATAGAGTGTAATGGTCGTAAATGAAACCATATTACATCAATTTGAAAACTCTAGGAATTGCAAACAACTTAGCTTTTGGGCTATAGTTTTTCACCTCAGTTCTAGACTTCCTTTTATGTATTGGCGTTATAAACGCTTGCTTCCAAAGAAATGGAAACACTTTTGACGAATACGATTTATTGAAAAAGAAAGCCAAGGGGACCATCAACGATGCCGAGAACTGTTTTGCAATTATTTCGGGGATGCCATCCGACCCCTGAAGCAAACATGAGCCAATATCAACCAGATATTTTTTAATAATATCGGAGTTAGTACTAAAACCCGAAAACGTAGTCCTAGGTTAGGTACTGAGATGTTGAAAATTATCGGGATTTACTATGAAAGACGGAGAAGTACATGAATCCACAAGTATGTTTGGAAACATTCACATTCTCTACTTGAATCATTAAGCACTTCCTTCTAGAATTTGTGAAATTCCAAAAAACCTTTTACACCACATCCCAGGTAAAACAAGGAGGGCTAGAATTGATATCTTTGTTCCGAGTTATGGGAACAAGCAGATCGAAAGCAGAAAAAACTATTTCATAGAACCTATTCGTCATTAATTCAACATCAGTAATTGTATATACGAGTACTGAAGAAAAATCATAGGTCGAAAAGAAATTGTTCAGTAAAGAAAAATTAGCTCTCCTAAAGCCAAAATAATAGCAATGCACCTCGTCGATTTGAGGTTAACTGTTTATGCTGTAAAAAAAAGAAAGCGGGGAATGGAAGACGTCAATACTAACTAAGGGGTCAGGATACTCCACAGAAAAAATACTATTCCAGTCAAAAGTAAAAAATAAGTCAAGCTGTCTAGATCGGTGATCCCAGTCATAGATAACAGAAAAGATCTACTTAATCCCATGGAGTGAAAATACCTATGACTAACTGGAGTGAAAATGCCTATTAAAGGCATTTCAAAGTCAGCAGCACAACCAATTGGGACCAAATAAGGTTTCAAATGTTTATAATATTACTTTATAACACCTGATACTTTTGCTTATTATTGTAGGAAAGATTTTGCGAGATTTGACAAAAATTGATATGTTAAAAATTTTGTATATGTATAAATGATTAAGTTTGCAATAATAGAATTTCATTGTTATGTTGTAAGACAAGAAACATGGCGTTGAACTGCAATTTATTGTCGAAAACAATAATCAATATTTTCTTATTACAGTTGATAGCCACTCAATTATCGCTAATTTATACTACTTTGTAGATTTTAGATTTATACTACTTTGTAGATTTTGAGTAACAGTGCACTGCAACCTTTGAGTAACAGTGCACTGCAACCAAAGATCTATTGTGCCCCTCAACTGGGTGCGCGACAAAGCCCTACAACATCCTCTCGAGACCCATCCTCCTGATGAATTCGAGCAACTTTGAAGGGCCGGCAAACCGCAGCTCCGTCGGCGTGAGTACGTAGTTGAGTGAACCCTCACCCTCTCATACGGGTGAGGGTTCCGCATTCCCTTAGAAGCTGCGCCGAGGTATTCTGATCCTCGGAGGATACTGAGAAAGAGCTAAAAGCTCTGATAGCAGCCTGACTATCCGACATGATTAATATTTCTTGTCCGGGGTATCGTCTTTCAAGGTTGAACTGCACACACATTTCAATGGCATGCACCTCCGCATGAAAGACGCTGGGATATGTCCCCATGGGTTCGGAGAATTTGGTTCGTGGCTCAAAAATGCCCGCACCCGTCCCCTCGCGGGTCTTTGATTCATCCGTGTACCACACGATGACATGTAACCCGAGCGGGTAGCCTGTAAAATCTTCCTTCCAGCTCCTTCTGTCGCTTAGCAACGAGGTGAAGTTTTTCTCGAAAGTATATCTTCTAACCATGTCATTTCTGAGAAATGCGAGGAGCGGAGCCTGGCCGGTGAAACGTTCCCGATCTCCTCCTCCAAGCACTCCCATCCCATTCTTCTCAAACCTTAGAATGGCTGCCTTCGCCGCCATATCGACAACGAGATGCAGTGGGGTTAGTCCTAAAATCACCGCCATTGCCGCGGTTGGACATGTCTTTGCAAACGTTAAAGGTTCCTTCTTGTTGCCTCGAGTGTAATTCTTCTGCCTAAGCAACCGCCCCGTATGTAAGGAGCGGCACTACCATCATGTTGTACATCCACATCATAGAGTCCCCCAAGGTCCTCTCAAACGCATAGAACGCCAACTCCTTGATGAACAAACAAATGCCTCGTTTTCCGAAAATTATGCCAATGCCTCCATTTCTTTGCCTTCTTCTTAATGCAGGCCTTGACAGGTGTAAGATCCCTTGTCATATACGTTAAAAGTAAAACATAATTAATATTTTTCCTCATAAAAATGCAGGCTACCTGAACATCTCCAATTGACAATCCTCCGATTTCTCCTCTATATACCCAGGGTTCTTGTACCATGACAATACCCAGATGTTGTTTCGTGAATATCCTTCCCAGGACGGCGGATGCCGCCCTGGCATGATAGAGGTTCACCAGGGCCACCCTGATGGCCAACGCTTCTGAGTGCCGTTTACATTTCTACAGTCATGGGAAGTTTTTCGTTTTACGATAAAGTTTATAGAAAAGGAGTTTAAAAGAAAGCGTTTCTGGAAAAATATTTGCGACCTCATGTTATTTTTCTGTATGATGAAATATCTCATTTAGACAAATTAAAAAATTATGAATCATTCTGTTAAATTCATTTAAAATCCGTGAGAGCTTAATAACTTTTTCTTTACATTTTGTGAAGTATTTATGAATTTTGCAACAGTCCCATTAGGATTTTTATTATATGACACTACAGCTTGTATATATCTCAACATTTCGTTCAATTTCCAATATTCTTTTTGCTGAATATCAAAAGTGATTTCATTTTGTTGGTTGAATTCCAAAATGTTGCGAAAATTCACACTTTGTTGCTGATTTTCGTAAGTGACCCGAGCAGACTCTAACATTTTGTCCTTTAAAACCAGTGCAAATTGTTATGCAGAACATGAACGGATCTTTTTCCATTTCGATGAAATATTTTTTTTGACTGGAAAGTATCACAGTCGAATCCAATAAACATTTTGTTTCATTGTCTGTTTGTTTCGTGTTTAGAAGTTTATGTAAGAAATTAATAAATGTTCTTTTTTAGATGATATGTATGATCTGATTTAGATGACTTTCTTTTTTTGTTGACTTTTTTGATGGAATTGTGGAACTGAATAATTTTTTGATGGAACTACAACTAAATAATTGTTTCCAAGCTCAGAACTTTGTATTTATACTCTAGACGTAAAGCTTTAACGCTGTTGCAAAATCGGTTTCTTGCATATTTGTTAATAGTTCTTTGTTGGTTTTTGAAATTTAAAAATTTTTGAAAACAATAGTTTTTCCAATGAAGTTGCGATTGTTCCTGTTGAAAATATCTAAAAACCTTAACATGCTCTAATCTTTACATCTGTACCACAAATACACATGAATATTGCCCACAAACTTCTGAAAAGTCACCATGTAATCTTTTGTAATTCTGGATAGTATATGAATTCTTAAAATTCTTGTTAGAAAATGTAGTAGTTCTTTTTGGAAAAGTGCTTGACCATACGAATCAAAATACTAGACAAAACCATTTTTTTACTAATGTAAATGCTGATTTTTAGCACTTTTCCAAAAAAATTTTGAAAAAAGTGCTTACTAGTTTCACTCTGTCTGTCCGTCCGTACGTCCGTCCATACGTCTGTCCGCCTGTTCGTGTGTCTGTTTACAAAACTTCTACACCTTTGAAGATAGAAAGCTGAAATTTAATATATACATAGATCTTTACTAGAAACTTATTTCCATAGAACAAAATTTTTACCTATCTCCCCCCTCTAGAAGCTATACCCCCACCCAGAACCCTAAAAATGTCATTTTTTAACTGTTTAGTGCAGTGAAACCATAAGCATTTTTCAAATTTTGTAAACGCAGAAAGGCAGTGGCTTGCTTCCCCTAGCGCGGTATACTATAGTTAAACTTTAGAAAAACAAAGTACCCGTTCAAATTTACCGTTATCTAAAGTTATCTTTTTTTCCAAATTTTTGATTTGGTTTTCCTTCTAGACCCAGCCTTTAGAAGCTGGAAATTTTAGGGGCTTTTAGGCACTAATACATGCTTCATTTCGTTAGAAGAAAATCTCCACCCCCCTCCAAGTTATCGCCTCTTAAAATTTGTAAAATTTTAATTCTCGACACCTTATATTTCCGAAACCGCAAAAAGCTTTTTCAAATTTCTATAAACACAAAAAGCTAACGGTAAATTCCATGACATTAAAAAATATAATTATTTTTCTTAACTCACACAATTAACCCTTAAAATCGAGCATTATGTTAACCCCTCTTTATATTAATTTTTGCTTTATTTCAAAGACTGCATAAATCGTTCATCCTAAATATATGCAATCCTAGATTCATAATAATAGTTTCGTATATCAATGAAAATAACTTAAATAGTGTGGTGAATATACATAGACTATATTTAAAAGCAGAATTTTCACTTGCTGTAGGGAAAAGTGCTACAATACAAACCATTGGTTTGACCCAACTTTATTTATTTCAAAATAACTTAGATATCGCTAATAAGAATAACGAACTAACCTACATAAATGCGATAAGTAGGGAGGTCTTAGAGCTTAGGATATGTAGCCCCCTTGTGGCCTCTTTGACATTCCACAGAGTTTGAAGTGGGTGAGGGTGGTATTCATACCGAAGGCCAATCTTCCTGATACTCATACCGGCCAATAAGTTTGACATTGTTTCTCTTGAAGTCGATGAAGAAGATGCTAGATAGCCTTTGTAGCCTTCCTAGAGGTTGAGAGGGCCTTCGACAATACCTCTTTTGGATCAATAATAAGGGCAGCTGAAGACGAGAGAATTGAGGCACCCACCCTGAGATGAATCGGGGCCATCTTGGGGTCCCGAAATATTACGGCCAGTGTGAGGAGCACCAAGATTATAATCCGAGCCATGCGTAGTTGGCCATTGGGGCTTCTGTCTCCCCTGCTCTGGTACATTGTGATGGACAGGCTGCTGTATAAGCCGTCTCATAGCGGGTATTATGTGCAGGGCTACGCTGATGATCTGGTAGTTGAGAGGTGCTAGCACGATGATGTCGTGGCTGACCGAATGCAGGATGCCCTGAACATCATACGGGACTGGACGCCGGTGAAGGGCCTTGGCATTAATATAAGTAACTGCCGAGTAGACAACATCGTGAAATTATTTTTTACTCAGTATTAATTCTTAGAATTGTTTATCTTTTTAAATAAATAATTGTTTCACAAACTTAATAATTGAATACATATTGTGGTAAATATTAATTTTGGTTTCATGTGAAGTTGATTTATTAATTTGGATTTTTAATTATTTTTGAGAATTTATCAAACCAAAAAAAAGAAAAAAAAGACTAAAAAGACTAAAAAGTGAAAAGAAAATAAACTGTAAAAACTGTAAATCCCTTTGGATACATATATTCATTTTATTAAATACAATCATATCACTTTCGTATTGTTTTTTTTTTTTTTTGAACCTTTAATTTTACTTTAAACTTTAATTTTCTTTTAAAATAATACAAAAAATGGATTTAAAATGTGGTATTTGCGAACAAAGCTTTAGAAATGAAAATAATAAACTTCTTTGTCAAGGTTTTTGTAAACGATATTTTCACACAAAAAAATGCTTGAATTTAAAAACTTGTGATATAGATTTGTTTAATAGTAATATATGCATTGGTTATACGTGTGAGGAATATTTAACACACATTAATTCACTTAAAAATGATTTTGAAAAATTAAAAATTGTCTTACAGAAACCCATTTAATAGATGAAGATGATGATAATGTAAATTTGGTTAATGTTAATGATTATAATTTAATAAACTTAAACAGTCATTCTAGACATACTGGTGGTGTTGCTTTTTATGTTAGACAAAATTGGAAAAGTGATGTGTTGTGCAATACTTGTTTACGAAAAAAATTATGGTGGTTGCTTATTTTCTTAAATTATCTTATGGCAAAAAAGTTTTACATGTTATTGGTCTTCATCGTTCCCCTGGTTATTTAAATATGAATGTAAGATATTTCCTGTAAAGTTAATTATTAAAACACAACCATTTAAATTTATGAACCTTCTTTTATTATTGCGTAAATCTTACTGACTTTTGTTTTTTTTACTTTTTCTCTTTGACATTGTCTGTTTAGTTACTTTTTTGCATAGTTGCATTCGTTTATCATTGTTACATTTTGTACTTGACATTTCAATTTTAGTCATATTTTATCTACTTTTACTTAGCATTGCCACAATCGGCCTTCCTGACGAAACATTCGTCTCGAATGTCCACATTTTTACATAATACATATCATTTATTTTCTTCATCTCTCATTATAAATTGTTTTAATTTAGGATGCTACCTAAATTACCATTAGTTCCATTCACTATTTTTAGTTACTAGCCAATTTATTATTCTAAATCAATTCTTATTGAAATTTGGGTTGAAACCCAAACGTCGATCCATTTTACATTATAGTTCTGGACGAAACCTAA
This sequence comes from Condylostylus longicornis, assembly GCF_029603195.1. Lineage (NCBI taxonomy): Eukaryota > Metazoa > Arthropoda > Insecta > Diptera > Dolichopodidae > Condylostylus > Condylostylus longicornis. Next base: position 736,775 of record NW_026578120.1, read on the forward strand.
AACTTAAAATATTATACATCAGAGTTCAGGACATAACCTAAAATTCAAAAAATTCCACATCAGAGTTCAGGACATAACCTAAAACTCAAAATATTTTACATCAGGGTTCTTAACACCCTATTCATTATTATTTCTTAGTTCAGAACGTAACCTAAACCTTGCTAGTAACAAAACATTTCAACTATGCATTTCTTTCTTTTGCTTTTCTTTGTAGTACTACTCTTCTTATTTCTTAAGCAAATTTCTTGTTTGGTAACACATACCTTTATTTCATTTCATGTTCATGAACAACTAATAATATTCATCGCAACTATTTATTTTTTGATTATTTACTAATATGTTATAATGAACATACTTATCATTTTCACACGTTTGTTTTCTGTTTCATGTATTATACATACATATGTACATACGTTAGCATTTTTCTTGTTTCAAAATATCAAAATTAACATTACCATTAGTTAATATGTAGAATAAAAATATCAATAAAAACTTAAATTCAATAGACTATTAAATTTATTATAAATAAATTTTTTTTTAAAACATAAGCAACCCGATTATTGCAAATCGGCTAGATATTTACATTATTTGATATTTCACATTTTTCATTTTCTTATTTGATTTTTGAAATGTAAAATAAATTCATTTTAATCTAAGTAGCATAATACTAAATATAATAACAAAATATTTTGATATTAGGAAATGTTTTATTTTTTTTTTTGGAATTTTAATAATAAGAAGTTTAATGAAGTTAACTTTATTAAAAAGAAGTTTAAATCGAATTAAAAGAAGTATCAACAAGGATTAAAAAGAAGTTTGAATCATAAAGAATTAAAAGAAGATTATAAGAAGTTTGGATCGAACCAATTAAAAAGGAAGATTAAAAAGAAAATTGAATTAAAAATAACTGAAAAGAAATTTGAATTAAAAATAATTAAAAAGAAATTTTGAACTAAAATTATGTTTAAAAGAAAGTTTTCAGAAAGTTTACCTGGATATGTAACATATATTAGTGCATTTTATTTTATTTTGTATATCCAGAATTCTTTGCATTACTATTTATATTTTTTAGGCCATGGTTTCATCTGATCAGCTGCTGCAGTGGTTTTAATTGGACCTTTACCACTAATTTTATTTAATTTATAATGAAAACCTGATCTACCATATATTTTATAAGGACCCAAAAATTTACGACAAATTTTCGATCTGGGAGAAAATTGTGATCTTTGAATAGCTACAATGTCGTCAATTTTATAATTTTTAGATGTTTTGCGTTTTTTATTGTAAATTTCAGCATTTTTTTCTGAGATTCTTCAATTTTTATGCAAGCTCGTTTACGTAAATTTATTCTTTTATGATTGAAGACTTCTATCAACTCAAGTTCAATAATTTCTTTAACATGTTCCAGATCACTATTAGTTCGCATTTGAATACCAAATAGTAATTCATAAGGAGTAGATGCAATACTTCGTTGGAATGTACTATTAAGTGCCACTTGTACTTTTCCTACCCATTTATACCAACAGTTGGAATTTTCGATGCTTAATTTTGCTAATGTTGGAATTATAATTCTGTTTACCCTCTCGACTTGACCATTTGCTCGAGGTAAACCGGTTGGTATCAACACATGTTTTATATTTAGTTCTTTTGTAAATTCGTAAAATTCGGTACTTGTAAATGAAGTGCCCCTATCTGAAATTTTTCTCCGTGGAATCCCGAAATTTGTAATCTGTAGTTGAAGTTTACTAATTGTTTCTTTCGACGAAGTAGAGCGAGTTGGGTATAACCAAACATATTTACTAAATGCATCTATTATTACCAAGATGTGCTTGTACTGTTTGACGGTGTTGACAATTGGACCCACGTGATCTATGTGCAATGTATCCATAGGTGCATCACCTTTAGGTATTGAGTGAAGATACCCCACTTTTTTACCCAACTTTTTATCAATTAATATACATTTAACGCAAGACGTTTTATATTTTTGTAATTTGTCTTCCAATTTCGGAATGAAATAGTTCCTTTGAATTAGTTCCTTCATCTTCTGCACCCCAAAATGGCCGTCTCCGTGTGCACTTTTAATTATTTGTTCCTCCATGTTTCCTGGTACAACCAGCAAATTACTACCTTGTCTCTCGTAGTAAAGAATGTCGTCTTGTAAAGCATAGTCATTAACTTTCTCATTATTTTTAATTTTTTTTATGATTAATAGCAAATAGGTATCTTCTTTTTGATTGTTTTTAATTTGTTCCATTAGAGTATCTTGTACTTCTATGAGCATAATATGACGACTTAATGAGTCTACATGCTTCATGAAATTACTTTTGCGGTGCTCGACTGTGTAAGAAAAATTGGATAAAATCATTGCCCACTTATTTATGCGAGATGAAATTATTTCTTTTTTATTAACTGATTGTTTAAAGGCTACGCAGTCGGTGACGATTTTAAAATTTGTTGAATCGAGATATGTTTTAAATTTTTTTACTGCTTGTACGACCGCTAGGACTTCCAACTCGTAACTCGTATATCGTTGTTCGATTTCTGTGGTTTTTCTACTCCAGTAATGAATTGGATGCAGATCATTTTGGTCGTTACTTTGTAGAAGAATTGCTGCCAATCCTAACTTTGATGCATCTGTATGGAGTTCTAACTCTCTGCCAGGGTTATATAAACTTAATACGGGTTTAGAACATAAACAATTTTTTAATTTTTGAATAGCTAATTCTTCTTCTGCGCCAATTTTAAAAATACTATTTTTCTTTTTCAAATCTGTCAACGGTTTAGCAATGAAAGCATAATTGGAGATGAATTTCCTGAAGTAGCCCGTCAAACCCAAAAAACTCTCTAATTGTTTAAGAGTTTTAATTTTTGGAAAATACTTAACTGCCTCAATTTTTTTTTCGGAAGGTTGAATTTTGCCATTTGCTATTACGTATCCCAAGTATTCTATTTTATCAGTTAGGAATACACATTTTTTCCAATTAATTTTTAAATCCGCCATTGTCGGTCCCAAGCCCGAATGTAAAAGGAGGAGGGGGAGGAGTAACAACCTCGCTAAACAACCAAGCTAAACAACCAAGGTTCAGTTGGCCCGACTGATAGCACCTTGTAAGGGCTCCTGACGAGGATTACACGTAAATCAACCATGCAATGGGAAAAACAACAGGATTATATACCCCAGGTGGCACGCCAATCAATTTGGTAAATCCACCCTCTACGGAGGTCGGCCCCACGGATTCTGGGGGGGGGGCAACTATTGCTTTTTGATTCAACATCAACATCGAAAACGACGACACCATTCATCGCAAGAAGGAGTACCTTAACCAAACGTACCCCACCCATAGGAAACACAATTGAGGAAGCAACAGAAGGAGGAGATCATCGTGGAAATCCCGAAGATAATGAGAAGTATATCCTAAAAGAAAGGCTAGCACAAATTGAACAGCTATGTGAAAAACTAAAGAATGAAGTTGAAGACCTGAAAACTGAAAACTCAACCTTAAGAACTGCTTTACTAAGACTCAACAAAATTAATTCAGACAGCACTAGCTCGTCAGAACTGACTCATTTTGAGACTGATTCTGATACAAATAAAAAAATTGCAGTATCAAGAAGGCCAAGTAAAAAGAGGAAAGCTAAATGCTCTCCGGAGGCTACTACTCAGGCGAATCGGGCGTGTAGTGGAAGTTCCGATGCTAAACAAAACAATAACGTTGTACCTAATCAGCAAAGGCAACAAACCAATCCCAGCACTTTAAGCAATATTCCTACAGTCAACAAAGTGGCAATATCCACGAGCGAAAACAAAGCAACAAAAGTTCATGCACCACCTCCTATAAATATTGTAGGTATAAATCAATTTAAAACTATACAAAACATAGTTAACGCTGTGACCAAAAAACACAAAATTGTATCATTAGCCAACAACGTCTGGAAAATCAATACAGAGACTCCTGACTGCTATAGAGCCCTAGTACAAAAACTAGAAGCCGACAAAATACAATGGTTTACGTACGAGAACAAAAACGATAGACCTATCAGTGTGATGGTAAGAGGTCTGCACTCATCATGCGGAATATATGATATTATAGCAGACGTAAAGCAACAAGGCTTAAAAATCACAAATGCTGTTAACATTCAAAAAAAGGAAAGGGTTGTGAATAATAACGGAGAACAATCTTCAATTATGAGAAGTCTCCCACTATTTAGGCTAACATTTGATAATAAAGAAAACATTGATGAAATATACAACATCAAAGCCATCTTAAACATAATTGTAAAAATAGAACCGTTAAAAAGGAACCCTAGTCATATACCGCAATGCAAGCGTTGTCAGGGCTACAATCACACCCAAGCGTACTGCAAAAAAAACACCTAAATGTGTTAAATGTGCTGAAGAACACTTAACGGCGAATTGCAGCAAAAGCAAAGACTCTGCCCCACTATGTGCCAACTGTAATGGAAGACATCCTACAAACTACCGTGGTTGTGAGGTAGCTAAAGAATTTCAAAAAAGACGTAAGCAAAAGCTAAAAACATAAAATCCAAGTAGAAAACCTAAACAAGTTCAAATTGACAATGCAACTCCCAACCTTAACACGCCACTAAATTGTAACAATATTACTAGTAACTCGTATGCGCAGATATTAAGGGGTAAGCCAAACCAAGACAACAATAACTCTATTGAAAAAACATTATTACTAATATTACAAAAACTTGACGAGCACAATCTTGCGGACAAAAGAATTAATGATAAAATAACTCAGCTAGAAAATAAGTTAAACCAGATTAAAGCTAGAACAAAATAATGCCAGACCTAAGAATTTTAACATGGAATGCCAATGGGATTCTGCAGCACTTAAATGAATTAGAATTAGTATTACGAAATGATGATATTGACGTTTGCTTAATTTCGGAATCTCACTTAGTTAGTGATTCCTATATCAAAATAAGAGGTTACAGCTTTTACCACGCTTGTCACCCAAATGGCAAAGCTGAAGGGGGTTCTGCAATATTTATTAAAGAAAATCTAAAACATAATGAAGAAAGCAAAATAGAACTGGAAACTATGCAAGTAACAACAATTAAAATTCACTCCCTTAAAAGCATACAAATGTTAAATTGTATTCTACAATTCTAATCGGCATTCTACAGCCAGCCTAAACATAATCTTAAAAAGAATGATTATGTTAGTCTCTTAGAAAGCCTTGGCCTTTTCTTTATCATTGGAGGAGATTTCAACGCAAAACATGTACATTGGGGGTCAAGATTAACAACGACAAAAGGGAGAGCACTGTATGAAGCATCTAATGACTTAAATTGCAAATTTATCTCAACAGCGAAACCAACATATTGGCCAACTGACACTAATAGAATTCCCGATCTACTGGATTTCTTTATTCTGAGAGGGCTAGCAGATAAATTTACTAAAATTGTGGAATGTCCAGATCTCCACTCTGATCATACTGCTATTATTCTAACTGTTAGCAAAACAATAATAAATAAAGACAATAAGATAGCGCTGGTAAATCACAAAACTGACTGGCAAATGTTTCGGAAATGCCTGGAAGAAAAAATTAATTTAAAAGTTCCATTAAAAAGTGCTTACGATATCGAAGAAGAATTAGATAACTTTGTCCAAAATATACAAGAAGCGGCTTGGCAAAGTACTCCACAGCAAAATAAAAACGCAAGAAATCAAAGTTCAGTTACATATCCAGCTGAAATAAGGCAATTGGTTGCAGAAAAAAGAAGACTTCGTAAGAGATGGCAGGTAACCAGAGCTCCCTCTGATAAAACAATACTAAATAATGCAAGCAACAAATTGAAAAAGGCACTAAAGGAAAATAAAAACAAAACTATAGAACACTTTCTAACTGGGTTGTCCGCAGGCAAAGAAAATGATTATTCCTTTTGGAAGGTAGCCAAAAGTTTAGATAGACCCACACAGCAAGTACCACCAATCAAAGCTAACGACAGTTGGATAAGGCAGAGCAAAGATAAAGCTGAAGTTTTTGCAAAACATCTGGAGAACACATTTACTCCTCTCCCACGACAAACTGCGTAAGAATTTGCAACACAACAACCAAACTCTGATCGTTTACCTGTAACCAAAGTTAAGCTAAAAGAACTTAAACAAGAAATAAAAAACCTGAAAACTAAAAAAGCGCCTGGTTACGACTTAATCACAGGGGAAATATTGAAGGAATTACCAGAGATAGCTGTTAAAAAACTTCTTCACATAATAAACGCCATATTAAATAATAAATACATACCGATGCAATGGAAATCTACTGAAGTTATTATGATTTCAAAACCAGGGAAACCCCCAAATGATAAATCTTCCTACAGACCAATATCGTTACTACCGGTTATGTCTAAAGTTTTTGAAAAAATACAGATTAACCCCAATTATTCATAATAGGAAACTTATACCGGACCACCAATTTGGATTCAGAACAAACCATTCAACCATAGATCAAGTACATCGTATTATTGATATTATTGAGAAGGCGCTGGAAAACAACCAAATTTGTGCGGCACTATTTCTTGATGTGGCCCAGGCATTTGACAAAGTCTGGCATAAAGGACTATTATATAAACTTAACAAAATGCTACCGAAAGATCACTGTCAAATTCTATCGTCATACCTGTGTGGAAGGACTTTCCGTGTTAAATGTGAAGAAGAATACTCTGCTCTAAAACTAATCAGGGCTGGAGTTCCGCAGGGCAGTGTTCTGGGGCCCATTTTATACGTTCTATTCACCAGAGATGTCCCAACAAATCAACTAAGTACTGTTGGTACTTTCGCAGATGATACAGCCATTTTAGTAACAGCAAAAACGATAGATGAAGCGACAACCGGCCTCCAAACTTCAGTTGACAAAATTAGCAAATGGACGAAGATGTGGAGAATCAAATTAAATGAGACAAAGTCAGTTCACATAAACTTCACGAACAAAAAATATGAGCTACAAAGAATAGAAATAAACTCAAACATTATCCCGTATGCTAACACAGCGAAATACTTGGGCATGACTTTGGATGCAAAACTAAAGTGGAAAGAGCATGTAAAGAAGGAAAAAGATGAAATGAAAATAAAAATCCGAAAACTTGACTGGCTAATTGGAAAGTATTCTAAATTGAACCTGCAAAACAAATTATTAATATACAACCAAATAATCAAACCCATATGGACTTACGGTATTCAATTATGGGGTTGCACGAAAAAATCAAATCATCAACACATACAAGTACTACAAAATAGGGTACTGAGAAATATAACAGCAGCGCCGTGGTACGTTCGTAACAATGTAATCCACCGCGATCTAAAAATAAATTTAGTAACAGAAGAAATAAAAATCCAGGCAATTAAGCACAAAGATAGAACACTTCGCCATCCAAATATTGAAGTTAGGAGCTTAGTTCAGACTCCAAATCACCAAAGAAGATTAAAAAGACTGAGGCCGTTTAATTTGATTGAATAAATCAAGTTCAGAATAAACAACTAAATTAATTAAGGGGTTTGTCCACTGGGTATCACTCCCCTTCCTCCTCAACGCATCAGAACATAAAATTGCTAGATAGGTTACATTAACTTAGTTGCAATATAATATTGAAATAAAAAAAAAAAAAAATTTTTAAATCATATTTTGTCGCTTGTATTAAAACTGTTTTCAAGTTAAGCACTGCCTCTTCTTCGGTAACTCCTGGAATAATTATATCATCCATGTAAGTAAGACAAGTTTTTCGTTTTATTAATTCTTTAAATATGAAATGGATGTAGCGTAAGAATATTGTTGGTGATGAACTCAATCCAAATGGAGCTTTGGTAAATTGGTATTGACCACTGTGTGTTATAAACGATGTGTAATGTTGACTGGAATTGTGGACAGGTACATGAAAAAAACCGTTTTTTAAATCTATTGTGGAAAAGTATTTAAAAGTGGCCAGTTGATCTAACTGATCCTCGATTAAGGGCATCGCTTGTCTGTCTTTTATAATTTTGGAGTTTAAAGCCCTATAATCAACGCATAGTCGCTTTGTACCATCTTTCTTATTTACTATCACAATTGGACTGGAAAAGTCGGAAAAAGATTCAACAATAATACCTGCACTTAACCATTCCGCAATCTGATTATCGACTATTTGTTTATCTGCTATTGAAAGGCGTCTTACTGGTTGATAAACTGGTTTTTCATCTATTAATACTAAATTCAAACTAATAGGTATTTCAACTTTTTCTTTGGGAAGATTCGGATATTCGACAAAAAGATCTTTTACAGTTTTGATATATTTTGGATTCATTGTTTTAATGTTTAAATCATCATTATCGTTAGTCATTATATTTAAGACATCGAAAGTATAAACATCTGTTGGATATACTGATATTTTAGACTTGTTCATTGTAATTGAAACGTCCTGAATAAATTCAGCGCCCAATATACCGCATAAGATATTGCTTCATCTGGAACCGAATGAAAAATTGATTTATACCAGTTATTTCCCAATTTGAATTGCAGTTCAATTTTTTTTAATGTTTCAATTTCAGAATTTGCCAAACTCTTTAATCTGATATTTGAAATTTGTGATTTGTTTGGAGAATTTAATAAAGTTAGTTGAGACTTTTTAATCAGATTTAAACTACATCCGGTATCTATTAGAGCTTCAATAATAACGTTATTAGGGAATGTAATATTTTTTGCAAATTTATTTGAGTTTGATGTAAAATTAGCTTGTTTTTGTTCCTTGCAGTTTTTTGATATATGACCATACTTATTACAGGTATAGCATTTGTACTCTTTTTTAAATTTATTTTTGAACCAACAATCATTGCTTGTATGGCCACTTCGTTTGCGAATATGGCATAAAATATTTTTTTTAAATGTCTGATTAATTCGTGTTTTATAATTTATTGCGTGCAAGTGTTTTTTACTATTTTGTGTTGGATTATGTGATTTATCTAGTACAGTAAAATTATCAAAGCATTTGACTGCTGTCATAAGTTCAGTAATTATTTTGAACGATCCAATTCTCAAGAAGTTTTGTAAATTAGTATTTTTTAAACCATTTATTACATACCTTATAATAGCTTCATCGCTAAAATGAGCATTTTTTCCCATACGATTCATTACCATGATGTAATTCTCAGCAGTTTCATTTACATATTGTTTCCGAGTTTGCATTGCCATGTGATAATCAGCTTCATTTCGTTTTTGAAATACAAATTAAGATCGGCACAGAATTCTTCCCAAGAACTATGGATTTTTTGTAGAGAATCAAACCACAATTCATCCAAGACTAATTCATCTGACCACTTATAGCCATTTTTTAGGAGATTGATTCTTTCAATCCAATAAGGCGTCGTAAGACTTTCCTCATGACCCGGATTAAAATCTGGCAATAATTCTATAATTTCTCTCCATCCCCACTGGCACATGTTTCCTCTGCTAGTTCCGGCGGTACTCAACCGGTTCTCTCTGTAAATTATGGCACTTTCTCTTTCTTCTAATTCTTTTTCTCTATTGGCTATATTAGTTAATCGAAGCCCCAATTCTGACACTTCTGAGTTTGTTCTCAGTATTGTTTAAACTCATCGCAATATTATTAAAATTTTCTCTATTACCTGACAAATTTTCTTGACTTTTCAATATTCTCTCAATTAATTTGAGTTTTGTGCCTGTTGTTGACAAAGATTTATTTTCAAGAATAACTTTTAATTGTTTGACACTCAGTTTTTTTAACTCTTCCATTTTATATGAATTGTCTTTTTTCAATAATAAAGTCGCAATTGTCCAAACACTTTAAAATAAATTATTTATTTATGCATACTCAATGTATTTATTGCATTTATGTTTTATGTATACTCAAATGTACACATGTATGTTTTTTTTTTTTTTAAAACTGTATATTAAGAAAAATCTAACTGGTTAATTCAATATTAGGTACTCATCAGCACAATATGTATGCATGAAAAAACTTGTTCGTTTTTTGAATAACTGTTTATTCTGTTATGTCTGTTATACTTTTTGCGCATCAAATATTTATGTATAGTACACTAAACTGCGCATTGCACACAGGTACATACACAATATGTAAGTAGGTATAATCTTTCTTTAAGTTTCTTTTAATAATTTTTTAACGTACTACTAATGTCTTTATATCTAACAAGTCCCAATACTCAATTTTTTTTACGAAATGTTACGAATTTTTGGCCTCTTTGTTGGTTTTTTCTTTAAATGCCACTGATCGTGTCATATTTTTTATTATTTTTTTTCTTTTTTTTTTACGTAAAAAAGAGATTAATATTTTAAAAAATCTCAGGATATTATACACATTTTTTAAAAAAGCTTCCCATTTAAATTCTATTGCACGAAAAAGAAAGAAAGGTAGGAGGAAAGAAACTCTTTCGATGGGATTCCACCTTGCCGTGGTGAAGGAGCTTAAGTAGGGTCAATGATCTTGAGAGCGATGTCGGCGGGTACTACAATTCTGTGGTATCTGGAAGGTGCAACCATGCCGATAAGGTCGAAAGTGAGACCAGAAAAACCAAGAGAATCTCACGGGCTTGAAGTAACGGCGCAAGCCAATCTTCAGCAAGTCCCACGGGCATGAAGTAACAGCGTAAGCTAATCTTCAACAAGTCCCACCCCCCCCCCCCCCCCCAATCCAATGGTGTTATACGACCCGTGCCTAGTGGACTAGTTGGTAGCCGGGGGGTATACTGGCTACCGCGAACGGAGTCTCTCTGATACCGGGTCGCCTCAGAGAGTAACGATGACCTTATCCTGGTAAGTCGGCTCTGGCAGGATGGACTGTTTTTCCGGACACACTCGTGGGATCAAAATGGAAGATTCGATTAAAAAAATTTTAAAAAAACAAGAGCCAATTGGCACCTCGTCAGAAGACGAGATACTAGCTTCCAGTCAGGAAGCAGGTGTATCGATTGGTGGTGATGAAACCAGTAAAGTAGCAAAACCACCAAAACAATCTACACAAAAAGCTAAAGGAACCAGCCATAGTTCCAAAAGCAGAAAATCAAAAGGACCCGCCTTCGTACTCAAGAAGAGATATTCGAAGGCCATCTTCATTTTAGGCAAGATTGCCCAGAATGAAGCAGAAGGTAAAACTTCTGAAAAAGACGCGGAGGACAAAGTCAAATACCAGAAGGTAATTGACGAGTACAATGCGTATAAGAGCACGAAGCCTCAGGAGACCACAAAAAGAGTAAGGTCTCAAGATGAAGACAGAAATGCTCAAGAGAGCAAAAGGTCGAAGGTCGTCAAGCCAGGGACAACCAGACCTTCAACATCAAGTGGAAATCATGCACAGGGGAGAACAATGAGCGAGGTGGTCCGTGATCATCTCCAGTTTGGGGTGGTGGACAGAAAGTCTACCAACCTGAAGTTGTCCTCCGAATTATGGTGCAAGGTCGAAGCAAAATTATCGGAGATGGTAGTTGAACATCTCCTAACGACCGATGGCAACGAAGTCCTGAGCTTCGATTCATCTGAGGTAGTCAGGGGCTACAGGGTGATCAAATGCGAGGACCGGCTTTCCGGGGATTTTCTTAGTTCGTGTGTTGCTAAGATTAGCGATACATGGGATGGGTCCAAGATTGAGCTCATCCCAGCTAAGGAAATTCCTAGGAGACCCCGGGCTCGTATTTGGGTCCCTAAGATGAATATTGCGGGGGACAAGTTGCTAAAGGTCCTAAAGATTGCCAATCCTGAGGTGCCGATGGATGATTGGCAAATTATCAAGAAGGAGGAACCTCAGAAAAACAGTGAGTCCTTCCTACTTCTCATTAATGAGGAGAGTCTACAGCCGTTGGACAGGAGGGACAACAGACTGCGGTTTGGCATACGGCATGCCAAGCTCAAAATATTTCGAAATGCGGACCCAGAAGGGGACGCCATAGAAGAAGCGAGCCAGCTCCTTGAACAGATGGAGGTGGCTGATAAGAGCAAGAGCGATGAGGGTAATCCAGGTTAATCTCAAGCATTCGAGATTAGCCTCGGATAACCTATTGATCTTCCTAGAAGAGGAAGACATCGACATCGCTCTAATTCAGGAGCCTTGGGTGAACGGTAACAGGATAAAGGGACTGGGCACCCAGAAATACAACCTATTCTACAGGATTGTAGATCCAGCTGAAGGTAAGATCAGAACTTGTGTCTTAACTAAAAAACATATAAAAGCCTTTCTTTGCTCTAATTTCAGTACCGCAGACATGACGGTGGTGAGGATTGAAGGAAACGGCGGGAACCTATTAATGAGCTCAGTCTACATGGCTCATGATAGGCCTGCTCCACCTCCGGAAGTTCAAAACCTAGCAGAGGTTGGCGCAGCCGAAGGAGCAAGTCTGCTTATGGGTTGCGACGCCAATGCCAGACATACCCTCTGGGGCAGCACAGAGATCAACGAACGAGGTGAGTCTTTATTTAATTTTGTCTTAGATAGTAATCTAGAGATAGCAAATAGAGGCAACACCCCTACCTTCACTTTTCCTAGCACAGACAGGTTTGCTGGCTGGGAAGATGTGATAGATATAACACTCAAAACTAACAACTGTATAATCGAGGACTGGAGGGTATCTAGCAAAAGGTCGTATTCTGACCATGCCTGGATAGTCTTCACGGTGGGATTCGAAGTTGGGAATCCCAAACCTTTTAGGAACCCTAAAAGAACAGATTGGGTTAAATTCAGAGCCATCGTGCGGGCCAAGCTCATGGTCATGCCCGATATTAACAACTATATTAAGGAAGTCGAAGAACTTGATGCGCAAATCAGTAGATTTGAGAAAGTCATGGGCGTGGCTTTCAGAGCATCCTGTCCTTTGAAATATTCAAAAAAAAAGTATCCCCCGTGGTGGAACGAAGATTTGAGTAATCTCCGGAAGATTACCAGGGATGTCTTCAATATCTGCTACAAGAATGGGTTCTGGCAACCTTATAAGGAGTGCCTGAGAGAGTATGAAAGGGCTATCCGTTCCGCAAAAAGCCAGGGTTGGAGGGATTTTTGCGGAACTGTAGAATGTACCAGGGATTCTGCCAGATTGAGCAGAGTGCTTTCCAAGGACCATACCAGTCCTTCTTTTCTGAAGGATGAGGGTGGGACATGGACAAAAACATCTATGGAAACTCTCAATTTACTAGTGGACACGCATTTCCCGGGTAATACCGGGTCGGCTCGGGAGGCTATCCAGTTGGATTCCCTTCCGGGGCAGCCTGTGTCGAGTGAAATGGTTGAAGCTATTATAACGGTGGAGAAGGTTAGCTGGGCGATAGATAACTTCTCTCCATACAAAACGGTGGGGATAGATGAGATATTTCCAGCTATGTTACAGAAGACGAAGGAACTAATAGTTCCGTGGCTTCTAAAAGTTTTTAGAAGTTGTCTTATCCTTGGATACGTGCCCAAGTCGTGGAGACGTGTAAAAGTTGTTTTCATTCCCAAACCGGGAAGAAGGGGCCATGAGGGCGCCAAAGATTTTCGACCAATTAGTTTGACTTCCTTCGTTCTAAAAGCGCTGGAGCGCGTTCTGGAGCTAGGGCTCAGGAACAGAATGAAGGAAGTTCGACTTTCGCCTTCCCAGCATGCATATTGCGGGGGAAGGTCCACAGACACCGCACTACACGAGGTAGTGAGGACTATCGAACAATCTATCCATTATAAGCAATACACGTTGGCGGCCTTTCTAGACGTGGAAGGGGCTTTCAACAATATTGGTTCGTGGGCCATAGAAAATTCTCTGACTCAGTTGGGGTTGGAAGATGCTTTGGTACGCTGGATATTATCCATGCTGCGGACCAGGATCCTGTATTCGGATCTTGGTGATAGTAGTGTCGCAAGGTACATTAGTAGGGGAACGCCCCAAGGTGGGGTGATTTCGCCACTTTTGTGGCTTGTTGTTATGAACGAGGTTCTACTGCAACTTGAAGAAAGGCGAGTGAAGGCAGTGGCATACGCTGACGACCTAGTAATCCTGGTTTCCGGCTTTGACCTTCCAACAATCAGTGGGGTTTTGGAAGGATCTCTAAATGTGGTGAGCTCTTGGGCTAAAAGATGTGGCCTTGGAGTGAACCCAGCCAAGACGGAACTTGTACTTTTTACGACTAAGACAAAAATCCCGAGCTTTGGACTGCCCCGATTGGGTGGTTTGCGGCTCAGTTTGAGTCCGGCAGTTAAGTATTTGGGAGTCATACTCGACTCTAAACTTAACTGGAAGCTTAACGTGCAAGAGAGGGTGAACAGGGCCTGTACGGCACTTTACACCTGCAAAAAGATGGTCGGCAGGAGGTGGGGGCTGAAACCTAGAATGGTTTTATGGTTATACACGGCCATTGTACGACCTATATTAACTTACGGTTCACTCGTGTGGTGGCCGGCGTTGGGGAAAGCTTACAACTGTACCAAGATCGGTAGGGTACAGAGGGCTGCATGCATAAGCATTACGGGGGCATTGAGATCGACGCCCACGGACGCTATGGATGTACTCCTCCATTTGCTTCCACCAGACATCCATATTAAGAATCTGGCCGCGGCAAGCGCCGTTAGACTCAGAGAAGCTGAGTGCTGGCACGAAAGGCCGTATGGCCACGGCAATGTCCTTCAGTCACTACCGGACGGAGTGGTTGCGGATGCTACAGACTATTGCATCCCTAGACTTGAGCTTGACAAGAAGTTTCGGGTTGAGCTTCCGTCTCGCGGGCAGTGGAAAAGAAATCTTCCACTGCAAGGCTTTGATGTTGCTCTCTTCACTGACGGTTCCAAGGATAGGAATGGGGTCGGTGCTGGAGTATTTTCGGGGACTCAGAACATATCGGAGTCATATCGCCTTCCCAACGGATCAAGCGTGTTCCAGGCGGAAGTATTCGCCATATGGAAGGCATGCGAAATCCTGGGAAGGGATTTGGTTGTGGCCCGGGAGGTCGCAATTGTGACGGATAGTCAGGCTGCGATTCTGGCTCTAAATTCGCCAAAGATATTCTCAAAGTTGGTAGGGCTTTGCTACGATGAGCTGACGAGATTGTGCAGTCATCATAGTATCACCTTACTCTGGGTTCCGGGACATAGGAACATACCAGGAAACGAGCGGGCTGACGAGCTGGCCAGATGTGGGTCGGCATTGGACGGCTCCAGGGCCGAGCGAGTTCTTGTCCCTATAAACACCATCAAAACTGATATATACCGCTTCCAAGTGGCATGTGCGGACCGCAGGTGGAGGGGCCTGAGCACATGTGCAACGGCTAGGAAGACGTGGCCGAAATACGACCATAAGAAATCAATGAGCCTCCTGGCTATGCCTCGACCGGACATAGCTAAGTTAGTGGCTGTGTACACGGGGCATTGGCCTGTGGGGGATCATGCAGCTAGGCTGGGAATTCCCTTTAATACGTCATGCCGCAGTTGTCGGGAGATAGACAAAAAAGAGACGCTTTTTCACTATCTCTGCGAGTGTCCGGCTCTTCAAAGGGCCAGGTTGTTGTCATTTATGGAAACGGACATAATGGAACTGGGGAGCATTTCTAGTAAAAGTATCGGGGACGTAAATAAGTTCCTTAAAAGAACGGGGTGGCTCTGATCGCTGGCCCTGGACCAACGTACTTTGACAACCGGGTTTCACGAGGCGGTGGTAGCAAAACGGCACGTCAGTGCTAATTGGGGTGTTGGCCAGTCGGGTCGCACCGGCCACTCTAACCAACCAACCAACCAGGAGGAAAGAAAAAATGAAAAAAAATTTCAAATTCATATTTCAGTATGGTTTCAAATGTTAATGAGGAAGGATGTATGAGTTTTTATGCACATTTTGTATTTCCCAATAAGGTAAGTTGAGTAGTGTCGGCTAACAAAAATGTTATTAAAAGTAATATAGGTTGACACATTTCAACAATTTGAATTACATATCTCATTTCGATTATTCATACGTTACTTATAAAATTGTTTCAAATAATTTCAGTTAGTTTTTAAGTTATTAAAAATAAATATGTATGTACCTACTTCCAATAAATTTTTTTTTAAATAATTATTTTAAAACTATTTCAAACATGTTATATTGAGTACTTCAAAAATTTTGCTGTGCTCTTTTTTCATATTTTATTAGCAGGTAAACAAGAGCAATCTATTTATAAAATGTCCCTGCATGTGTATGTATGACCTATCTTAATTCTAAACGGAAAGAATTTTAAAATACCTGAACAAAAATTTTAAAATACCTGTTATTTTAAAATACCTGTTATTTATTTCAAAAATAGAAAAATATTCAAATCCGGTCATAAAAATATATGATTGTTTTTTCCAAACATTTTAAATATTTTTTTTTCTTAGGTAATTGATATAAATGATAGTAAGTTTTTAATATTTTTTCAAATAAAAATAGAGGTAAAATTTTGAAGTTTATATAAAATTTGTATTTAACAAATAATATTTGATTGTATTTTAGATATTATTTTCTAATTCCCTCTTCAATTTTTTTCTTTACTATGTATTTATATCAATATTTAAGAACTATCTTTCATTAATTATATTTTCAACTTGACACCACCGGTACTTCCCTAATCTTGCGTTAACTTACCCTATGAGAAAAAAAAGCTGTTCACTTAAAAATAATGAAATGCTTTCAGTAACAAATAAAACGTTGAAGGCGAAGGTTGTGTTTGTTGTTTTTCCGCTTTTTTTTAAATTTTAAAATAATTATCAATGAAAATATTAATATATTTTTTTGATTTTTCAAATATATGTTCTAAATTTTACCTGCTTTATAAGTAAGTGTGAATTTATTTTAATATTTCTTCTCAAAAAATAGCCACTTCGATTTAAAAAAGGCCATATAAAATAAGGTGTGCTTTCAAGTTTCTCTCTGAGCATTGTGACTTGTTAGATATAAAGACATTAGTACTACCTATTATTTCTTTTACTTATATTATTTTTATTAATTTGTTTTTTGTATTAACTATTATTATTGATAAATTAATGAATTTCACTTCTGACA
This sequence comes from Condylostylus longicornis, assembly GCF_029603195.1. Lineage (NCBI taxonomy): Eukaryota > Metazoa > Arthropoda > Insecta > Diptera > Dolichopodidae > Condylostylus > Condylostylus longicornis. Next base: position 753,768 of record NW_026578120.1, read on the forward strand.
CCACTTTGTAAGATATTTCCTGTAAAGTTAATTATTAAAACACAACCATTTAAATTTTTGAACCTTCTTTTATTATTGCGTAAATCTTACTGACTTTTGCTTTTTTTACTTTTTCCCTTTTTCTCTTTGACATTGTCTGTTTAGTTACTTTTTTGCATAGTTGCATTCGTTTATGATTGTTACATTTTGTACTTGACATTTCAATTTTAGTCATATTTTATCTACTTTTACTTAGTATTGCCACATGAATGACGAGTTTTTTACTGATGTTAATCAATTTGTAGAAAATTTAAATGAAATAAATGATGATACAATAATATTAGGCGATCTTAACATTAATTGGGAAAAAAATGAAGATATCTGGAAAGAGACAATAGTGGTTCCAGTGGAAAAAGTGAAAAATACAAAAAAGTGCGAAGAATTTCGCCCCATCTATACTATTTCTACAGAAGCAAAAATAATTGAAAAAATTATATGTTAAATGCACAACTGGTCCAATATTTGGAGAAGTTTAACATAATATACGGGAATCAATCTGGGTTCAGAGCAAGCCATACTTGTGAATCATTGTTAAATCTAGTAATTTCTAATTGGAAGATGGAAATACACGATAATAAGGTTATATTACCTGTTATAAGGTTATATTAGATTTACAAAGTTCGTTTGAAACCGTTAATAGAAACATCTTATTAGAAAAATTAAAAAAATATGGAATACATAACATGGAATTTAAATGGTTTGAGCCATATTTGAGCAACAGAGTAGTACAAGGCAGCGTTCTTTTTGTTCTCTTGTTTTTGATATATGTTAATGATATGGCAAAGGTAGTTCAGCGATCTAAACTGATATTATTTGCGGATGATGCTTTGCTATATGTGTGTTGTGATACTGTTAAGTAGTGTGTTAATATTGTTAACGACGATTTAAATAATCTATGTTGCTGGTTCAAAATGAATAAACTTAAATTAATTATCAATGAAACTAAGTCTATGCTGTTCAAAAGTAATTATGATGTCGATAATTTTTGATTGATAGCAATAAAATTGAAATAGTAAATGAGTTTAAGTATCTGGGCATAATTTTAGACGATAAATTAAGTTTTAAGAGCCATAACAACTATATATGTAAAAATATTTCCAAAAAAATATACTTCCTATCAAAAATAAGGAAAAAATTATCACTTTCAAATCCAATAAAAATATACAATGTAATTATTAAACCACATTTTGAGTATTGTTCGTCTGTTATTTTCATGTTTTCGCAAGAACAATTCGATAGACTACAAAATTTGCAAAATAAGGCCATGAGAGTTATCTTGAAAGTTGGAACATACACGTCAATAAACTACATGCTGATAACGCTAATTTGGTTGACAGTTTATCAAAAAGTAATTGTAAATATATTAATAATAGTTTTCAAAATGAAATATAAGCTGTTTACAACATATTTATGCAACAGATTGGTGTATTCAGGTGATACTCACAATTATAACTTAAGAAACCTTTTTAATTTTAAAAAAGAGAAAACAAAAAATATGTTAATGTATAAAGGTTTAAATTTATTTAATAATAATTTACCTTATGAAACTAAAATAGAGATTTTTAAAAGAAAATTAATACAATATGCAAAAAACAGTTTTTAGAATTAAATTATATAATTACAAAAACATGTTTATAAATAATGGTTAATATATACCAAATAAAGAATTAAACTTAAACTTAAATTTAATTAAGCTGGGAAAGGCATTTATTGTACCATTTACTAGACGGTGGAAATTTGGTGTGCGCCCGTTGCTCCTGGGGGGCACAAATATTGAGCCTTCCAAGGGTCAAGTATCTGGGAGTAATCCTAGACCAACGACTAAACTGGGGACCTCATCTTGATGGAGTCATAGTTAGAGCCACCCAGGTTCTATGGGTTTCGACAAGGCTATATGGAAAAACGTAGGGTCTTAGATTTAAAATGGTCTACTGGACCTACACTACAATTGTTCGACCAATTATAACTTATTTTGAGCAGGCGAAGGCGCGGGCTGCTCTCGCTCGATTGCCGCGCCTCGCATGTCTTTTCGTAACGGGTGACCTGGGGACGTGCCGAACTGCCTCGATGAAGGCTCTCCTGGGCTTTGCCCCGCTTCATTTTCACCTAAAGGGGGAAGCTGCGGATAAGGCAACACAGGGAGCCAAAACCGGGTGATCTTAAGAGCCATCTAAATATCATTGTGGAAATCGGTGGCCTACATGACATGGGGATGCCATTGGACTTTGGTCTGAGGGAGAGAAACATAGTGAGGCTAAACATTGTGGATCTAGTGGAAAGGCGGATCTGGGACGCGGGGGGACTGTAACTTGGCTCTGGGGCCGAAGGATTCAAATTAGAAGGAGCAGGATATTTATTATGTCGGACAGTAGGCCTGTTCTTGGGGCCCTCTTGTCTGATATAGTGGGATCCGGGCTGCTGAAGATTGCATTGACAGCCTTGGCGTCCTGACTAGGCATAGCAAATTAACCTTGATGTGGGTACCAGGACACTACGGAGTGGTCTTGCCAGGGAGGGAGCGGCAGCTTCCTTCATTGGGCCGGAGCCATGCTTTGGGGTGCCCAAGACAACGGTCTTGCGTGCTCTCAGTGAATGGGAGGAGCGGGCCAGAGTTGAACTCTGGAATAGCTGCCTGGGCCTGTCGCACTCTAGGAAATTTGTGCCTCTCTCGGGAATGGAGGGACGGGGTCTGACCATGCTCAGTCGTCCAAATTTGAGGACATTAGTGGAGGTTCTCATTGGACAGTGCCTCTTGAGGGTCCACCTGAAAAGGATCGGCAGGGTTGCGGGTGAGGTCTGTCATTTATGCCTGGAGAAGGATGAAACTATGAAGCACTGTGAGCACGAGTTGGTTGCTCGTCTGCGACTGAGATGCTTCGGGGGAGGGCTTTGTGACCCCGGGGAGGATCCCGTAGCTTGATGTGGCTGCCATACTGCAATTTGTCAGAGGCCTATGTATAAAGCTAATCTAAGAAGATGGGAATCACAAAAGATCCTATGGGTCGACGTGAGGGGGGCCTAAGGGTCTCGGTCCCCGTGGAAAAAAGAAAAAAAAACTTACCATTTGCAAACATAAATTTCGTAAATTGGTAATGTCGTTAATTCTGTCGTTATGATAAATTTCTGTTCCAGAGAATAATGTGTGATAAGCTCTTATGCTGCAGTTTATCGTCAGAAAAACTTCTTTCTATTGCTGTATTGAACCATTATTGTCAGATATAGCTATATTCGGTTAATAATTTAAAAGCATCAGTTTTAATTATAATAATAGCCAACGTATTTAAAAGTATATAAAAGTATATAAAGCGAAGCCAACGTATTGGCTAACCGATATTGATAAAGCTCCAGATTTAACAAAACGGATTGCGAAAAACTTCATTGAGGTACATGATAACTATGATCTTAACTCCGATAATTCAATGGTTATTCTTAAACTGAAAAGAGCGAAATCTGCGCTAACAAATGGAGCGAGGGATTGGTCAAGATTTCGTTTAAGGAAAAGAATAAGAACGACCCAGCACATAGATGAGGAGGTCGCAAACTTTACTAAAATTATTCAAAATGCGGCTTGGAGTAGTTCGAAAACTAATGCTATTAGAGGGGGAGGCATTAACTATCCTCCACGTCTTACTTAAAAGTAAGACGAAGCACGCGGGGAGAAAGAAGTGGCAGCGAACACGTGACCCTACTGATAAAGCTAGATATAATCGTGAATCGCAGCAACTAAGACGCTGTATTAGAAAATATAAGGAGGATTCGGTTGCCAATTATTTTCAAAATTTGACGGCGTATGAGAAAACCAATTACTCACTGTGGAGGGCAACAAAGAAAATGAAGCAACTTATCAAACATCTCACTCCTATTAAAAACAAAGATGGAACGTGGGCAAAAACTGACAAAGACAAAGCAAATGCCTTTGCGGATCATTTAGCCGACATATTCTGTCTGCGTGACAGTCAGGGCGTGTATGAAAATGAGGAATCTGCTTTTATTGAGGATAGCGTGACTATTTCAATTGTCAAGGAAAGAGATGTTATAGAGGAAATCAGGACTCTCAAATTTAAAAAATCTCCGGGCTTTAACTTAATAACGGCCGATATCTTGAAAAAATTACCCAAAAGGGGTATAACGATGCTTACGCCCTTAATAAATGCGTGTATAAGGTTTAATTACGTGCCTGACATTTGGAAAGATGCAGAGATAATTATGCTGCACAAACCTGGAAAACCTATGGACAAGGCGACTTCTTATAGACAAATCTAATTGTTGGCGATGATTTCAAAACTGCTAGAAGAACTTTTATTATGAAGACTTCAGCATATAATTGAAAGTAAAAAGTTAATCTCGAATTACCAATTTGGTTTTCATCGGAATCATAGATCAGATTCGTAGAATAACTGACCTAATAGAAAATTCACTAGAAGAAAAAATAATATGGTTTATCATATTTTTGGACGTAGTCCAGGCCTTCAATAAGGTGTGGCATTGCGGATAAATAAAAAAACTTAGGTAATTACTATCAAGGTAGTATGTTAACCTGCTCGAATCTTACCTGACTAATAGGGTATTTCAAGTTAAACAGGAAGAGCAGTACTCTTGGCTTAGGGATATCAGGTCAAGGGTACCACAAGAGATTATATTGGGCCCGATACTATACTTGCTATACACGTGTGATATCCCTGAATCGGAAGGAGTGACAACAGTTATCGCAATAGGCCGAAATGAAAATGAATCCACACAAAAATTACAAAAGGCCAGTGACGAGATCTCAAAATGGACTAGAAAGTAGAATATAAAACTTAACGAGGTTAAATCAGTACACGTGAATTTCACTAATAGGAAAATTGACAATTCATTTTCAATTCGGATAAATGGCGTCTTAATTCCGTTTGCAAACACGGCGAAATATTTGGTAATAACGTTGGACGCAAAGCTCATAAAGAAAAAGGGGCACATAAAGAAAAAGAGATCTCAACTCAAGGAGGAATACAGAAAGTTTGAATGGCTTTTGGGAAGGTGTTCTTCGTTGACAATATACAACAAAGTTTTGATATGTAATCAAATATTGGAGCCTGACTGGGCTTACGGTATTCAATTATGGCGCTGCGCTGCGCAGACTCATATTCAATCTATTCAAAGATTTATGTCCGTAATGCCGATATACACAGAGATCTCACAATCCTAAGTGCCGCAGACGAAATGAAAAAGCAAGCAGCCAATTATAAAATGCGTTTATCCAATTATGTCAACATCGAGGCGGCTTCGATGGTTTGACAATGAAAACTTTGTCAGGAGACTTAAACGTACAAGACCTCTCGAGTTAGTTTCATGTTTTTTGTCTGGGACAATAAGTACTTGGTACGCTTGTTTAGATCTTTCTCACAAAGGGCTCTACACCCTTGACTTGATTTTTAAATTATTGAAAAACACTTTCACACACTTTCATACTCTCTTAAACTTGGCTTAATTATGTATATTCAAATTACCTACATGATGATTCACTTACACATTAATAATTAAGTTTAATTTCGAAAAATGAATTAACTGTAAAATTCATTTTTCTCTCATTATAAAATGTATAAATGATTTGAAATTATATACTTATTGCTATTCTGAAAGTGATCACAATGCAGCTAAGTTGATTTAAAATAGACAAGTGTTTTTAAAATAAAAATAATCATAAGTTTTTTTCAAGTTAAATATAAAATAGTTAATTAAGTAATAATAATTATGTAATAATATTAATTAAGTAAATGTAATAATAATTATAGTTTTAAAAGAGTTAATAATTTAAAAATAAAATAATAATAATGCAAAAAATGATATCCAAATTTTAAAATATTGTGTTTTTTTTAAATTAAGAACATAAAATGGCCTTCTTGGCAAAATCCGGCAGGAAGCCATATTGGTGACCCTGACTAAAAAACACGTGAAAAAGGCTAAAGTGAAATACTTATTTGTTTTATAAATATATAAAAACTTTTATACATCGCAACCTTTTTTAAATAACTTATAATAAAACAGAAAATTACTAAATAATAATAATTAAAACTTTAATACAAAATTTATAAATATAACAATACAATAGAAAAAAAGGATAACTAAATTAAAATTATAACTCTTATAACAATAATTGAAAAATAAATAATATATAGTTGTTAAATGGAAACATTTGGTTAAAATTTCTAAACGTTTGCTTGATATCTACACTCATGAATGCATTGCCCAGTTTTACATGCAGTTAGAATTTTCATCATCATCACAATCATACAAAATCATCCAATCATATAAATTATTTCAACTCGGACACTTGCATCATACATTCATAATTTCAACTTCAATCAAATAAATTGCACATTCAACCATTCAACTATTCAATTGCGTTCAACTAATCATTCATCAACATTTTCAAGCGGAATCAACATCATCAATACACATCCATCACTTCATCAACCAAAAAGCATCATCAATATTAAGATAAGTTTCATTACTTTCTTAATTTCTTACATTTTTAGCACTTTTCCAAAAAAATTTTGTAAAAAAGTGCTTATTAGTTTCACTCTGTCCGTCCGTCCGTCCGTCCGTCCGTCCGACCGTCCGTCCGTCCGTCCGTCCGTCCGTCCGTCCGTCCGTCCGTCCGTCTGTCCGTGTGTCTGTTTACAAAACTTCTACACCCTTGAAGATAGAAAGCCGAAATTTTGTACGTACATAGATCTTTACTAGAAACTTATTTCCGTAGAACAACATTTTTACCTATCTCCCCCCCTCTAGAAGTTATACCCCCCCAAAACCCTAAAAATGGCCTTTTTTAACCATTTGTTGCAATGAAACCATAAGCATTTTTGAAATTTTGCAAACGCAGAAAGGCAGTGGCTTGCTTCTTCTAGCACGGTATACTACAGCTAAACTTTAAAAAAACAAAATGGCCGTTCAAATTTACCGTTATCTAAAGTCCTTTTTTTGCAAATTTTTGATTTCGTTTTTCTTCTAGACCCCAGCCTGTAGAAGCTTGAAATTTTAGGGCCTTTTAGACATTAACAAATAGTTTATTTTGTTAGAAGAAAATTTTTTTCCATCTCCACCCCCTCTCAAGTTATCGCCTCTTGAAATTTGTAAAATTTGAATTTTTGATACCATATATTTCCGAAACCGCAAGCTTTTTCAAATTTCTATAAACGCAAAAAGCTAACGGTAATTTCCATGACATTAAAAAATATAATTATTTTTCTTAACTCACACAAATAACCCTTAAAATCGAGCATTATGTTAACCCCTTTTTATATTAATTTTTGCTTTATTTCAAAGACTGCATATATGCGTCATCCTAAATATATGCAATCCTAGAAATAGTTTTGTATATGAATGAAAATAATTTTAATAGTGTGATAGGTATCCATACTCGTAGACTGTATTTAAAAGCAGAATTTTCACTTGTTGAAGGGAAAAGTGCTACAATACAAACCATTGGTTTGACCCAACTTTATTATTTTAAAAAAAAAAAGAATAATTAAAATACAATTTTAAAAAAAAATTTTTTTTGTTTTTAAAAAAAAAACTAAGAATAAAAATTAGAATTTTAAAAAAATTACATATTAAATAGAATTGAAAATTCACTAATTAACCAACCGCAATCATTACAATTTTTCTTTTTAATTAAACTAAAATTTAAATCAATTCAAACATTTTTTTAGTATATTAGATATTAAACTAAAATATTTTTATCATAGCATACATACATAAATACATAACACAAAATATATCGTATGTATGTAATATATTAAATTTTAATATCAAATTATATATGTATATTACATATAATATATTTCATTTAAAATTTGTATTATTTTCTTTAACATTTGTATGTATGTTTGTTTATTTAGAAAAAAAAATTTTTTCACAGAAATACACCTAGGTCAAAAAGACGTTTACCTCGCATCATAAAGCCATACAAACATAATTTTCCACTTATAACTTTCGATTTGTTAATTAATTTTCCTAATTAGTGGTAGTAATATTATTTTATTTAATTAATTAAATTTTAAAATAATATATACATAACAATTTTAACTTCTAAAAATTTAAAATTTTTTAATATTAATTTTTCTTAGATATTGAAAATAAAAAACATTATTAAATATAAATTACATCTTTGAATTTTTTTACATATTCCCATATAAGTACATACTTACATACGGGCATGCATATATAGAAATTGTACTTAATGAATTTTGTATTTTTTTTTAATATCGAAATATTGAAACTTAATTTTTCAATTTAATACGCATATATGTACATTGGTGAATACAGTAAACATAATAAATACAGTAAAAATATATTAAGTTTATACTGAGCCTTATTAATACAATTCGTTTATTTTTAGAATACAATTTGTTTATTTACTTTAAGATCAAAGTTCAAATGAAAATTCTTCAATTTTTTGCTTTTTAACATTTGTGTAGTTTAGATTACAGTTCCCAAATTTTGTTTTCATTTAAACATTTGATTTAGTTTGATACAAATTTTTCTTTGTTTTAAATCTTCTATCTCATACAATCAATTTAAATATGTCGCGTAATATAAGTAAGTGTAATTAAATATATTTATTTAATATCAAAGTTCAATTGAAAATTCTTCAATTTTTCCTTTTTAACCTTTTGTAGTTTAGATTACCGTTCCGAAATTTTGTTTTCATTTAAACATTTGATTTGAATTTTTCTTTGTTTTAAATCTTTTGTCTCATAAAATCAATTTAAATATGTCGCGTAATATAACTGTAAGTGTAATTAAATATATTTATTTAGTATCAAAGTTCAATTGAAAATTCTTCAATTTTTCCTTTTTAACCTTTTGCAGTTTAGATTACCGTTCCGAAATTGGATGCAAAAATTGGCATTCGGACTTCTTGCTTTCTGCTGCAAACAGCACTTCTATACAAACTTACGGTACTAAACTACTTTAACCAAACATCGGTTTGCGCAGACAATTTTCACACACTTTTATCATCGCGTCAGTAAGAAGACCTATAATAGGGGCTGATTTTTTGGAACATTTTGGGCTATTGGTCGATCTTAGGAACAGGAGATTGGTAGATCCAAGCGCAAATATGTCGGTTGAGGTTTCGTAGGCTAAGGTTGACGTTGTTACACCTTTGCATTACGTCGTGGAAAGTGAATACGGAGAAATTCTTAAAAATTATCCCACCCTTACTCAGGATTCAGATTATTCCACACCTGTTAAACATTCGGTCGTTCATCACATCGTGACCAAGGGACAACTTCCTTTTTCCTCTCCACGTAGACTTGATTCAGTGCGTCATAAAACGGCTAAAACAGAATCCGAATATATGGTCAACATTCGGATATGTAGACCTTCTTCGTCATCCATTTCGTCACCACTCCATATGGTTAGGAAGAAAAATAACGTCGATTGGTGGCCGTGCGGCGATTACCGGCGTCTGAACGCTTTCACGGTGCCAGATCGTTAACCTATTCCTCTCATTCACAACTTACTCCTCATTCAAAACGGCAATAACTACTCCTTTCGGCATGTTTGAATTTAATCATATGCCTTTCGGACTTCGAAATGCCGCCCAAACCTTCCAACAGTTTATGGACGAGGTCACTCGCGGTTTCGATTTCATATTTGTATATATCGACGACATTTTGGTCGCCAATTCTACTCCATCCGAGTATAAGCAACACCTGCAAATCCTTTTTAAACGTCTGTCCGAATATGATATTAAGATTAACAGTTCTAAATGCGTTTTCGGTGTTTCGGAATTAGATTTCTTGTGTCACAACATTTCTAGTGCTGGTATATTTCCTTCACAGGATCACGTAGACGCGATAGTTAACTTTCCGCCACCTAATTCAGTCCGCCAAATACAACGCTTTATAGGTATGGTTAACTATTACCATCGGTTCCTACCCGATCTTGCTAAATGATTTTCTCCTATTTACACTCATCTCTCTGAGTTACTTAGGAGGCCAAAAACTGCCAAAAACTTTAGTTGGGCTGAAAGTCTCAATGACGCGTTTACGACAGTTAAGGACGCTCTTGTCAAAATCACTCTTTTGGCACACCCACTTTCGAATGGAACGTTTAGTATCGCTACGGATGCTTCTGATATTGCCGTCGGCGCTGCTTTGCAGAAACAGCGTGATGACAACTGGGAACCACTCTCGTTCTTTTCGAGAAAACTCACCCTCGCCGAGCAAAAATACTTAGCCTTTGATTATACTTAGCCAATACTTAGCTCAACACTTGCCGACCACAAACCTTTAGTAGCGGCTCTTTTCACCAAAACCGAGCGAAGCCCGCGGCAGACCAGACACTTAGATTATATTTCGCCGTTCACGACTGATATACTCACATTCGTGGTAGTGATAACGTTGTCGCTGATAGTTTATCACGAATAGATAGTTTGGATTCTTCTTGTGGCAAATTCATTGTCGATCTTGGAAGAGTTTCCAAAGCTCAGGAGACTGACGAGTGCTTTTAGGATTTCGGGCCGCAATCAAACAAGATTTAGGATGCTCCCCGGCAGAAATGGTATACGGACAAAAACTCCGTTTACCTGGTGAGATTTTTGTCGACGAAAAACCAGATGCTAACGACTTTGACACTATCATAACGCGGCTCCGCGAAACTATGCGAAATCTAATTCCAGCGGCACCGAGAGAAGCGGAACAAAAGGTCTTCATTCCAAAAGATTTACATAATTGTCAACACGTTTTCGTTCGGGTTGATAAAGTAAAAGCGGTATTAACACTTTCTTATGACGGACCATTCAGGGTCATTAGAAGATTAAGAAGACATTTTGTGAGATATTAACGGACGAAATTCTTCTATTTCAATTGACCGTTGAAGCCTGCATTTAGCATTTTGGCGGCGGAATCAAATAGTCACAAGGACCCACGTCACGTTGAGCTTAAATAATTCTTGGAAATAGATAAATTTTTCTTACCTTTTTCATTTTTTTTACTTGCAACTTTAATTCGAATCATATTAAATTTTTTTGTCTCATTTTAAATACGTTAAATCTCGGGGGAGGGTGATGTTGGGATCTTTCACACAAAAGGTTCTACACCCCTGACTTGATTCTTAAATTATTGAAAAACACTTTCGGACACTTTCTTAAATATTAATATGCTCTCTTAAACTTGGCTTAATTATGTATATTTAAATTACCTACATAATGATTTACTTACACATTAATAATTAAGTTTAATTTCGAAAAATGAATTAACTGTAAAATTCATTTTTCTCTCATTATAATATGTATAAATGAATTGAAATTATATACTTATTGCTATTCTGAAAGTGGTCACAGTGCAGCTAAGTTGATTTAAAATAAACAAGTGTTTTTAAAATAAAAATAATAAGTTTTTTTCAAGTTAAATATAAAGTAATTAATTAAGTAATAATAATTATGTAATAATATTAATTAAGTAAATGTAATAATAATTATAGTTTTAAAAGAGTTAATAATTTAAAAATAAAATAATAATAATACAAAAAATGATATCCAAATTTTAAAATATTGTGTTTTTTTTAAATTAAGAACATAAAATGGCTTTCTTGCCAAAATCCGGCAGGAAGCCATACGCTATTGTGCCAGATAAAAAGCTGGTAAATAATCAAAAAAGTTGCACCATAATTGGTTCGTCGTTTCCGACTAGTTTTATAATTAATTTGAAGAGGGTGTTTTTAGTGGATTAAAGTTCCACACTATATATTAATGTTCCTTAAGATATGTTGAAGACAAATCCCTGTAGGTATCAACATGATCTAATGAAACGAATTCTATTGTTGACGGACTAACCAGAGATGCAATAGGATTGTATGGAACCTCTTCAGATTTTGAAATAATTGGTAAATAAATCTAGCTCTAATTTCATACATTCGTTCATTTTAGGTTTTAATAATATATATATAACATTTTTTATTTTTGTCCGCTTTCTTAGCTTTGTGTTTCTTTTGATTGGAATAGCTCTTCTCCTTCTTATACCGCTTCCATACATTTCATTTAGGTTGTTTAGTTTAATTTAGCTAGACGTCTTATATTTTTTAGTGCTCCAGAAATAATACCAGATAACGCATTAACGCCAATGTCTAAGGATTCTTTTTTTACTAAATTTAAACCGGGTGATATAAGTAGTTTTAAACAATCCCATAAAGAAACTTCCTAGTCGACAACCTCTTTGTTATTGCACATTTGAGTGGACTAAAGGTCCAAAGTCGTCAATATCCCTACCACTTTGTATTAAATAATATTAATATGTAATATTAATGGTTTCATTGTATTCTGTATGAGTAGTATCGATCTTAAATTTGTTATCCAAGACGTATGTTAGTTAGCATTATTTGAAAAAAACGTATAGATTTCCAACATTTATTATTGCTCCACCTCCTTCCTTATAGGTTTTTCTAATACGGATGAAATTTTTTTCTGTTGTTCCAATAAATATGTGGAATAATATTGTTGATAAAAAGTTCACAAACTCCTACTTTCCACTTACCTTTCTCAAATTTAAATGCTTTGGTAATATTTAATTGATGCGTCGTTCAACAACATTACATAATAATCATCCTCATTATGTTCTATCAGAAACGTGTCCATTGTTGTGTAAATAAACTAAAGGCAGGCTTTACTTCTGTTTTTTTACGAACCGGAAAATTTAGTTACAATTATTAATCACTTTCTCTAGTGGATGATCGAAGTATTCGTTTTAAAAGCTTTTTTGGACTTTGATTAGGAACATTTATAATATAGCCTGAATCTGTTTCAAATATTCGTACATTTGCTACATTTATAGATTTACTCGGCTTTAAGTGTGTACCCTTTGAAGCTATTGAGAGTGCTCTGTCTTGTGTACTATACTCTAATATTCTATAGGATCATATTCAAAAGCTCCTTTTGAGAAGATAAATTAGTTTGTATATCAGTATTTTTCTTGCCAATATGGTCTGTTTGAACACTTGTGCTTTTTCGCTCGGATAGTAATAATAAGATTTAAAATTAACATCCCTAAAAGTAATTTCAATAACATAACTTAATATAGTGGTCAGATTTTATGCCTCTTTCTCTTATACAAATTATGTGTTTTTTTGCTTTAACAAAATAATTTTGTGTGCGTGGATACAACTTATGTATATATGTATACACAATATTATTCATAAACATGTGCATGTTTACGCATGAGTATGCTTTCACTTTATTTTTATTTGTAATTTTTTTTATTGTTTCTTTTTCGTTCTATTCTCTTCTTGTACGCATAATACAAATTGTTGTTGTATTTTATTTTTTTATTTCAGTTTAAAATATTCTAATTCTTTGCTACTCTTATATGTCATATACTAATCTAATGCGAATTATAGGTATGTGTATGATTATGTTGGTGTTAGATAGGGATAAATTGTATTAAATATTAGGAATCCTGTTTAGGGTTAAATGTCGGATCATGTAAACTTTCTTTTGTGATGATCTGATTTATTGTTGTTGGTTTTTTTTTCTATTAGGATTTTTTTTTTAGAATCGAAATTTCTAGTTAAATATCATACGATTCTACGTAGGAATTTTGAAGTTTTCTTTTGTGTATGTACATATGAACTGTGGAATTTTTCTCTTAATGTTGGATTGATTTAAAAAAAATAAGAGTTAGTTAGTGGATAGAGCTGGGAAAAAGTGGCTGAGGTAAGTAAAAAAAAAATTTGGGTTTAAAAAATTACACTTAATCTGAATTTATGAACGATGAAAGTATATATTTTTCCCCAATTATTTTACTAAACTAAACTTTTTGATTTTTCAATAAAATATTTAAAAAAAAAATAGGGAAAGAATATACTAAAAATTTAAAAAAAAAACGAAAGATTTCTGAAAAATAAAAAAAATAAATGAAATAATAATAAAAAAAGAAAAACCAATTTAAATTCACTTTTTTACTACTTAATATAGTATAATACTTGAATTTTAAATTAAAAGGATTAAATTAAAAAAATATATAAAATATTTTAAAGGATGAATAGAAAAACAAACAAGACAAAAAAAAAGAATAAAATTATTATATAAAAAAAATATATTAAAATTAATTATTAAAAGCAAAAAAGGAAGAAAAAATGGTGAAACCCCCCAGCATGGAGTCTCGAGGAACGAAGCACCTGTAAGTACTGGGCCCAGTTCGTAATTTTTTTTATTTTTTTTATTGTAATTACCATACAAAAAAAACATAATATAAATGTAGAAAAAAGAAAAAGTGTAAATTTATTTTATTGTAAAATACTGATTTTTCTATATTCATGGCCTAAAAAAAAAAAAACCGTTTTTTTAATTACTTTACATTAGCACATGCATTAAAAACACAAGCTTTGGGTTGGTGTTTCGGTCATTTCAATTTGAATTTTTTTTTTATTATTTTATTTCAATTTGGTGAATTTCACGATTTCATATCGAATCAAGTGAAATTATTACAACCTTAAATTAAAGTTATTTTTTTTTGCCATGGAAATAGAAGTTTAAATAAGTATTTTTTAGCTTTAAGAAAAGAAGAATTCAATATTGAATTAGTGTAGTTAATTAATTTCCTTGTATATACATTTTACCAAAAAAATTACTTTTGAAAGAAAAAAATGGGGGAAATTCATTTGAATTTTTCTTTATATGAAATAATTCTATACGGAGTTTTTGTTTGTATAATTTAATAAACGTAAAAGAATGGATCTTAAAATAAAATGATAACAAAGTTATCATTTCATTTATAGATAATAAATGAACTTGTATTTTTTTTGTCTCAATTAAACTTTATGATTATTTTTTTTTATTTCGTAGGATAAATTTAAAGAAGCAAAACAATCTTTAAAGAAAATTTGATTTTATTTTCTTATTGAAGCTATTCATATTTTCCTAAAATTATACAAAAAAAAAAACACCTTAAATGTGTGTATAAACTATTTTTTTTCTCTTTTATGCTTGAATTAAAGTGGTGATGGAGTTCTAATTACTTTCCCCTTTGAGGTGTCTAAAATTAAGGGGTTTTTCGAGCAAGTGTTGGTAGTGTCAACAACATGTGAGACTCATGGAAGGGTAGGGCTCGGGACAGTGGTGATTCGTCACCCTGTAAGCATAATGATGTACCGTGTGGTGCACCCTATACCAGCTAAATTCAACTTTATTTTTTTTTGCACTCGCACTGAATTTTTTTATTTTTTTTATTTCAACGTGTGCATAATTTTTTTTTCTGGTTATGATATGTAGTCATTGGTGGTAACCGGCTACCTCTTTTGACCCACACCAGGCTGATGATCCAGGACACAGTCAGATGTACACTGGGGTAGCTGGTGGCCGACGCCCCAACCAGTGGCGGATGACATGCTCTGCCAGGTCGTCCCCAAATATCAGTAGCAATTATTTCATAATAATGTGTTGTTCATTTTGTATATTTTGAAATAAGTTTTCTTAAAAAACGTGACAAAACAATACCGATTAACATTGGTAAGAAACCACCTTCTTGTGTAATGAAGTTACGTTTAGTGTTTATAGATTTTTTGGGTAAGTTAAATATAGAAGTTGATTTTATATATTCTTATTCGTGATCATTTGTTTTTGGAAAGTTTGGTATTTTTATTAAGAATGTTCAATGACACTTCACACAAGGTTTTAATCATCTCAGAGTCACGATTTCTTATTAAAGTATTTCGAAGTTGTGTTTTAGTTTTTTTTAATGTGTGCAGTATATATTGGTTTGCTACCAAACGTTCCATATTTTTTACATAACGTTTTATTTTATTATTTCGAATTCACATATTCAATTCGGAATCGAAATATGTTAATCATTTATACCTTGAGTTAGGCCTAAGATAATATTGTCTTATGGCTCTGATATTGTCTTATTATATACTTACTATATAGTTTTTGAAATTTTTAATGTTTTCTGGTACTATTTTTTATGACAAAGGTAAAATTTGCGATTTATCTCGTGGAATTTTAATTAACATCGAGTATTTTGCATTCAACGATATATTTCTCCAGAATTTTTCTAAAAAAAAAAAACTATTTGTGATACCAGTATCATTGAAAGGTTGCGATGATGAGATCTTTTAGTAAAAAGTTCACAAACTTTCATATTGTTGCCATCAATCATTAACTCATCAAAAACAATCAATGTTGGAATATTGCTATCATTATATAAATTTTCAGGAATTTCATTAAAACATACAATTTGTGTGAAATTTTTTGGCATTGTATTATTTTCTGGATTACATCACATAATAAGTTCTATTTCAGGCTGAATTAAATTCTTAATTTGATTGATTAAATTACAAATAAATGTTGTTTTCCCTGAGCCAGATGGTCCAGCAGTTATTATTGTAAACGAGTGATGGAAATGAATCATTTTGTATAACATAGAAATAAACTTTTTGCAACTCTTGATAATAAAATCTTTTATTTATTTATTTACATTTCAAGTCGTGCATTACAAATAGTGGATAAAGTTCTCTATTTTTACCTTTATCGGCTGTAAAAATTTCCTTTGTCCATTTTTCAGTATATTAATGTTCAAAAGTTGTTTGTTTTCTACGTACGCGCATCAAATCTCCAACAAAAATGTCAACGAAGAGTTTAGAACTCTTTTGAAAACGTTTTATTAAATTGTTATAAATTTCTGTAGTGTGTTTTGGTTAAACTTCTGCAGGACGAAATTTCCTAGTAATATTTATAGAAACATTGTAACTTTTATTCAGTTATGGTAAAATATCAATGTATCTTTCCCGTAAAAAACTTAAACATCTATTCTTTAAGCGCTCGATTGAATCTTTCTATTACTGCAGCTTTATTTGTTGATGCACTTGTTGTAAATCTTTTTTTAATATCATTTTGTTTTAAAAATTAACGTAAACGTTACATTTTTAAACTTTCTACCCGCATCTGATTGAACTCCATCTGGTTTTCTTTGACTTTCTGAAATAATTTTATTAAAAGCTTACGTAACCTCAAGTCCTGTTTTCCGTTTCAAAGGTGTTACCCAAGCAAACTCAGAGAACACATCTATTACTGTTAACAAAAATATCTAAACATTATTATATTTTCTAAATATTTTTAAATCACATAAATCCATTTCCCACAACTGATCAATTTTTTGTACCAGGTAAAGGTTTCTGGGAAATTTTGTTTTTATTGGCTGACTCATATGATTCATATTGTTATTTTATTTGAATTTGTATTGTTGTTTTTATTTTCGCGATTCCTTTCGTATTACGCTTTCTGATTAACATTGCAAATTGAATTTCAATTTATTCAATTTATCTTGTTTTTTTTCCCATTCCTCTCTTATTGTGCTTCTCACTAAAAGCTTTGCTAATATTTTTTATTTTATTGTTTTTAACGGCTTAATGGTTTGCTCGCGGAAGTACTACTTGTAAAATGCTCATATTATTTTTATATATTAATTCTATAGTAGAAGTACACTTATACGTGATAGTGCGTCAGCGTTTCCTTTCTGTACACCCTTTTTATACAAAATCTCCTAATTGAGTTTCAACAGTTTCAAACGCTTCGAATCCGGCTGCCTTATCAAAAAGACACTGTAATGGTTTGTGGTCTGTTTCTATAATGAATTCACGTCCGAATATTTGGTGACTAATACTACACTCAAAAGTTCCTATAGACTTTATATAAGACTCATAGAATGAGTGGTTCCACAATCTATAATAAACTTCAAAGACCTTTGCGTGCTTTGCAGTCGGTGATTTGGGTTGTTGTTTCTTTGATTTGGTGTAGAAAAATTTCTATTGTGTTATTGTAATTACTATGGTCGTTATCCAACCATAACCACAATTGTTTGGCCTATTTCTGCTATAACTATAATAATTATTCTGTCTGCTTTCATTATGTCATCCTTTTTTGCCTTTGTTGAAAATTATTTGGATAAGATCATTCTTTAATTATCATTCATTAAGTACGGTCGTGATTTATGATTTAAGATTAAGAAAGTGATATTATTTTTTGCAATTATAAAATGATTGCAAAATACAAAAATTAAAAAATACATTTTTTTTTTAGTTCTTTTCACCAATAAATGATCAATAAAATTAAATTTCAATTAAAACAAGAAAACAAAAAATAAATTTGATAACACATTTCCTTACAACTAAAAGGCCATGGCTGAGTGCCATAAATGTCGTATAAAAGTAAGAGGTGAAACGGGCGTAAGATGCTCAGGTGTGTGCGGTAAAATTTACCACAGTGTTCCAAAATGTTCGGGTCTCGATCAGACAGTGGGTAATATATTAGGTATAACATTATTAGGTATAGAAACAAAAACATTAAATTTTTATGTGATGAGTGTATTCTTTACATTCAAAATGTTGACACGGTTATACAAAATATTGATTACTCGGTGAAAAAAATAATGACTACTTAATTGAATATAAAAATGAATTTGAAACCGCGTTAAAAAAAATGAATTAGAAATTAAAGACCTTTTAAATGCAATTGAAAATAGATATTATGAAGGGTTAGCAATAAAGGTATGAATAAAACTTAAGTAAAAAGTGACGACCTGTGCAAAAAAATTCATACGTTCAATGAAAATAAATATAGGTCATTAATTTTTGAATACTATGAAACAAACTGCAAGCGTATGCAAAAATATACCAGAAATAAAAAAAAATACCGCTGAACATTAAACCTGTTGCTAAACAAAATTGTAACAGCACGCGTATGGATTTGAATAAAAAAGTTGATGCGAAAAATTCTAAAATTAGCAATATCAAAAATAGAAAACAGTATTAATTGTTTGTAATAATTGTAATTGAAACCGAAAATAGTGAAGAAAGAAATAAAATTAAAAGTGCTCGAGAAAATTGAAAAGAATCGAGGTTGTCCGTATAAGCTACAATATAATGCGGTAATTGAAATTGACAAGAACAAGTCAAAAAGCTCGTGGAAAAGTTTCAATTGGCTGAGTATATTGCTAGGTATACGATGCGGTAAGGGTGCTTAGATGCTAGCGAGGGTGACACAAATTCTATCGAGGTGCCTAAAAAACAAATAGATACTACTTATAACGAACCTTTTTCCAATATTCAAGGTCAATCTAATGTTTTAGAAATGCCAACAATAAATATTTCTTGTAGCGAAAGAACTACAAAGGAACAAAAAAATAATGGTACTACTACACAATTAAAGAACAGTAATAAACTAGGAATAACTGATTCTAATATCGAAAAAGCTCTAACTAAACTCAGTGATAAAAGCTTCAATAAATATTTTTCTAAATTATTCAAAACGCCAAATAGATTCAAATAGATACATTCAAAACGAAGATAATAAAGATAATAGTAATGTTATTAATTTATTAGTTATAAATTATATAATATAAATTAATACTATTAATATAGTGTTGAATATAAATTAATTCTAATAGTAATAAAAACAACAATAGTAAAAATAATAATAATAACACTAATAACATTAAATCCAATAACAATATAAACAATAACAGCAACAATAACGTTTTTGATTTTAACATCACAGGCCATTGCATGACTGGTTTGCTTGTCAAAAACTTTAAGAAAGAGCTAGATAGTTCCAAAGATGCAGCTCTACTTACAAATAATATAGATTACAGTAGTTCTAATAATTTACTAAGGTTCGAGTTTTGAGGTGATGTGTATAATGTTGAAGATATTTCTGATACGTATGATAACTTTATTTTAAAACTGAAAAGTTATATTGAGTTGTGCACTTCTATAATTAGAGTTAGGAAAAATAAAAATTAAAACCTTGGATGAATGAAGGCCTTTTACGTAAAATAAGATTGAAAGATAAATTAAGGATGAAATTAAAAAAACATAAGAATAATACTAGCTTGAAAATTAAATATAATAAGTTATCAAAATCTGTGAAGCATGAAAATGATAGATGTCGTAATAGTTTTTATCATTCCGAAGTCGTTAAATGTAAAGGTGACTTAAGGGAAGAATGGTGTCTAGTTAATGATCTGGTGAATGGAAATGGAAGAAAAAAGGCCAAATTATCTCAGATAAAACCATTGTTGTTTGTGGATTTAACAATCACTTCTCGTCTATTGCGGCCGATTTGGATTTTGGTCTCGGTAATAGTTATGTCAGCTGTGTTGATAAAATGAATATAAGGGATAGTTTCTTCTTTGATACCATCACTGTGAATGAGGTTTTTGATATTATTAAATCACTGGATAATTCGAACTCTGCTGGTATTGTTGGCATTTCTAATAAAATATTCAAGCACATTGCTTTAAATGTTGTTGATGTTTTAACTTATATTTTTAACATTAGTATTTTGTCAGGTGTTTTCCCCAGTCAGTTAAAATGTGCACCTATAGTGCCGCTTTTTAAAAAGGGTGACCATACTGATACAAACAATTATAGGCCAATTTCTTTGCTGTCCATCATTTTAAAAATTTTCGAAAAGGCTATTAAGCGTATTCTTAAATAATTTGAACAAGTTAAATATTTTTAGTGATAAACAAAAATATTTATTATATTGCAAAAATCTGTCATCAGAAATATATGCGGCATGATTAGATATTCTCATAGTATTGTTTAGATCTTTAAAAATTCTTCCGGTTAGACAGCTATATTATTGAAGATTTTTTTACGACAGGTGGCTATCTTAATAGTAGGATTTGTAATGCCTATGGCTTGAATTCTAATCAAAGGTTTTTTGTAATTAATCCAGCATTTCGAACTACAAACTATTGGAACTTTTATGATATTGTGTCTTTCGTTTGTTTAATATATTATCTGAATGAATACGTTTACTTAGGCGTAAGAACATTTTTCTAACTAAAGTAAAATATTGGTTTTTAAACTTTGAACACAACGGAATTGAGAGTCTGTTATTAACTTTAGCATAATCATACATTATATTTTGTTCAGTTTCCATTATTTCTTGGTTTTTTTAAATATATATGGCATTAAAAACTGGTTCCATGAACTATTCAATGTTTTTTCTTATTCTATGTAGTTAGTATGTATTCGTATATTTCACAACTAAATCAAAATTGCTTTTTTCATATGTAAGATTTTGTAATTACTAATTATTTAAGTTAAAAATTACAACTATGCTACATGTAATAGGAATTATTTTATGTTTAAAAAATTGAATTCAAAAAATTTATATGTATAATCAAACTTTATATATGTACTTGTAATTTAGTTTTGTATTAAGTATTAGGATGAGTAATTGTATTACTATTAACTAGATTGAATAAAGTTTATTTACTTACTTACTTATTTAAAGTTATGTAAGTCTTTTGATTTAATTGTCGACTATTCCTATTATTATTAGTGTTCGAACTCTTAACCTTAAGGTTCAGGGTTTACCTTACTACACAAATCTACACAAATTTGTACCACATTATGTGTCGAAGTGCTCCTCTAAGCTACTTCGATCCCGAAAGTTATTAATAAATATTTACTTAATCTCTAACCAACTCCTAATCTCCCTACATATTTTAATGGACAATAGTGAGAGTACGAGAGGCATTTGATCCTCTGTTTTTTCTAAGCTCATCTTTGAAGTTTCGTCGTTTATTACAAATTGGAAGTTGTTGAGTTTGTATTAAGATAAAAATTATGTTTTTGGGCATAAAGATCACAAGTTTGAAAAAATTTTTTATATATTCACAAAAAATTTGAGATATTCGAAACAAGATTTTCAAAAATATATTTGTTAGTTTGGAACGAAAGCTCAAAGAAATTTTATATATTTTTTTTCCCTTTTAAGTATAAGTTCAAGTTTTATATGATTTAATGCAGGTTAATTAGACAATTAAACTTGAAAGAGAACATACGAAATATTTCATTTTTTATAAAAAAAATTGGATTCAATAAAAATTTTTTTAATATATTATTTAATAGCTGTATAAGTTTTTATTGTGTATATGAATTTGTACTATTTTTTTTTTATTTTTAGTTTAAAAACTAAAAAATTTCTAATTTCTTTAGTTCTTAATTTTAAAAATATTATTATGTGTATTATGTATATACAGGTTCTGCATGTAAATTAAAAATTAATTTAATTGAACTCTCTTAGTTTTTGTGTATCCCCGAAAAAGAACTCTTGTTTAGTTGGTAAAAATTTATTGACGAATATGAGACTGGAGTAGACTAGTTGATATACAGGTTTTAGTTGCTGGGGTACTGAGTTAGTTTTCTGCATCAAAGATACACTTTTGTTTATTGATAAGTTGATTGCCAATAGTTATATATTTTGTCTTTTGTTCCGTAACATATAAGGTAACGAGTTTAATCGTTCGAAGTTTAAAAAAAAGAATTTATTTGGATGTTAGTCCAAATCTTTATTATGCTTCAATTAAATTACAAATTAAACTTAAACTTAATTCTACAAATTGGTTCTATTTCGACTAATTAATTGATTACTTTGCATTTTAAAAGTGTGAGAAATAATTTTGCCAAATATGCAAAGTAAGCAATAAGAATTTAAAATTAAAATTTACTAATAAAATAAAAGTTTCAAGTTACAATTTTAAAATAACGAAAAAATTATAAATTTTAACTTTAAAAGTAATTTTTGTGGGAAAATTTCTGTAAGAAAATTTCCATTGATACGTCAGCATTTTTGGTATTGCACGTGTATTACGTTATATTTGATTCTATCATTCACTTATATTTAATATAAAGTTTTCGTAATATATATATTTTGTTTTTATTTATTTTTGCCCGTTATGGTCACAAAAGCTATGAGTACAAAAGGATGCCATTTGGTTTAAAAACGCTCCGACAACATTTCAACGCCTAATAGATAAAATTCATAGAAAAGATAAAAAAAAAGAAAAAAAAAATTATAAATAAGGATTGTGTAATATATCTTGATGATGTTTTAGTATTTAGCACTTCTCTGAAAGAATATGTTAGAGAAAAAACCGAAATTTTTTGAGAAAAGAAATTAGAAATACAAGTAAATAAATGTAATTTCATAAAAAAATAAACAGAATTTTTAGGACACATTCTAACAACTGAAGGTATTAAACCCAATCCAGAAAAAATTAAATAAGTAGAAACAATAGCACTTTCAAGAACTCAAAAACAAATTAAAGGCAGTACCAATTGGGTACTATAGAAAGTTTGGCGCCTAGAACATTAAACAATCATCAGTTTATTATAAAATCGGTTTATTTCGCGCCTAGAACATTAAACAATCATGAAAGAAATTCCTCTGCTACAGACAAAGAGTTCTTAGCAATAATGTGGTCAGTAAATTATTTTAGACCATTCGCTCCGTAATCACTTCCGTTCGCTTTAGACCATGGCTCCGCAATCACTTCCGTAGATATGAATTTCCGTAAAATGTAAAATCGGCGACCAGTTTGGCTTGCGAGCCTCAATCGTTCCAAAAAATGTATATGTTCATTGCTATAACGCTGCAAATCCACGGTTTTTGTAATGATATATATGCAATAGCCTAAGATATATTTGCGTTTATTGTATGTACATATTGTGTTGGCGCGCCTGTAAAAACAACAGTACCATGAAAAATTAACAGATACGTTTTGAATTTTTTTATATTCACACTGGTATTTCAGGTTTTAGCTAGAATAATTTAAGTTAAAGGAATGCAAAAAGCGTTTTATGATTTTTACCGACCGTATTGTGTAAACAATAGGTAGGTTACGTGATGGCAACAAATTTTACATATCGAGTTTTCGGTGGGAACGTACTTCTCCATAGTAGAGAAGTGTAATTAAACTATTTTTAGCAACCTGTCGGTCTGTCGTGTATCTCAAGTTCAACAGAACCGATTTTGATGAAATTTTATATGTACGTTTATTTCCACCATGGCACGGATTGATCAACTTTTGGTATATATCAGGCCTCGGGAACTGCATTTTTTAGCGGGCCTGTTTTACATTTTTGAACATTTTGAAGAAAATATTCAACCGATTTACTTGAAATTTTATATATAAGCTCAGCTCGACCGTCCGTGAAAATTCCTAGCTTTTGGAACAAATCAGGCATCAGCAACTGGACGTTTACTATGGGCCAAATATACATTTTTGTGTATATAAAGAGAAATAATCAACCGATTTCATTGAAATTTAATATTTGGATTCCTCGTATCAAAACAATGAACATCTAAATTTTTTTGGAAAGATCAGGCATCGGCAACTAAACGTTTACTACGGGCTAAACATACACTTTTGTGTATATAAAGAGAAATAATCAATCGATTTCATTAAATTTATATATGAATTCCTCATATTAAAGCAATGAGCATATAAATTTTTTGGAAAGATCAGGGCTCGAAAACTGATCTGCGGGCCGATTTTACATTTTTCACCATATCTACGGAATGAATTGATGGAATTTCTTGAATTTTGATATTTGAATTCTGGTTGTTATCGAAACTAACTGGCGAGCATTTCAGGGAATTCGGGTAGCACAAAGCAAAACCTTACTAAGAGCCAAATTTACATTTTTCTTGTTATGTTAACTAGAAGCTTACTAATGTCCTAAAAATTTGAAAGAAGTATTTAACAGACATTTTTATAATATTCTGTAACACTTTCATTTAGCTAGACAATACACAATGCGGTCGGTTATGTGCTGACCACATCAGATTTTTTTTAAATACAATTCATAGCTGGAATTTAGTTGCTTTATGTCGAATTTATCCAAAATTGTAGTTGTTAATTTGTTAGTTATAAATTTTAATTCATTCTAAATTCTAATTCTTTTTGTTTTTTCATTCTTTTTGTTTATTTAATGAAACTAATTTTGCTCTAAATTTATTACAACTTTCTTGCTTTTTAATAGATTTTATTTCTATTCATCATGACATTAGTGGCGGTAATTACAGTTAATATTTTGTCAAAATTTGGGTATGCCAAAAGTGGTTCAAGAGTTAACAATTTCTTTAATTAGAAACTAGACTAATATTCTGGGTATTAACATTAATATTAGAATTTTTTTAAAGATATTTTGTAATAGATCTGGCTATTTTGAAATAATCTTTTATAAATTTTCTATAAAAGCCCGTCAATCCAAGAAAGTACTTTATTTAGTTCGGAGTCCTTGGTATTGGAACTCCCTAACGCACTGTATGTTTTTTTGGTTCGGATTTATCCCCTTCAAAGTAACAATCCCCTCTATTATGAACATCGGTATCGGCCGATATATTATCGGCAGTTCTAATCGGTTTTAGGTTTCTTCTGTATTATGAACCGATACCGATAAAAATATTTCAACCGATTAAAAGAAGCTTTTTCATACAAATTTTTGTTTTTGTAAATTGGAGAAAAAGTTTTTTTTTGCTAATGACATTTGTTTTCTTTCAAAAGTTATTTTGAAACAATTTTTAAAACTATTTTGAATTTGGTTTTGATGTGCTAAAATGTTGTTGTAAGCAAATTATTTTCTGTTAAATTTGTAAAATAATAATATACATATATCGGGAAAATGTCACGTGCATTATATTTTGAAAGTGAAGAAACTGTAGTAAGTGAAGAAACGCAAGCTATTCAAAGACGACATATAAGAGATTCAACTAATCCATTGGATTTAGACAACAAAATGCATGTTTATGTACCTATTTTATTTTATTATTTATATAATATGTACACATTTTTTAGGTTTATCCAGAATTTCAGATTATCATTCCTTGCCAGGTTAAAGTCCTCTTCCATTTTTTCTACTAACCGCGCAATTTGTTTTTTGTTGCTTACGATTTTACTCCTAAATAAAATATATGAATAACATTTTGAAAGAAAATAATTTAGAAAAAATGCTTATATTTTAAAAAAGCAATTAATTACACCAGTTTCCTTGATAAAATGAAGATTTTACAAAAAAAAAAATCTGTCGTCTAAAAATTTGTACCCGTTTTTAAATCGGTGAAAACTCGAAAATTTATCGTTTTCATAATACCAGCTAATACGTGTCTTATACAAAAAAAGCTTTCCCGACTCCGATAAAATTTACCGATAAACAATGTTGTTAATACAAACACAAAATTTTGCCGATAAATTATCGTTTATCGGCCGATACCGATATACATAATAGAGGGGAATATGTCCTAAGAGCTCTGTCTCTTTTTTAAAGAATTCAGACTTTCAAAAAATTCTTCAATGGTTGATAATTTTTCTGAAACATAATTTTTAACGACCGTATTGAATATAAAATAGGTGATAACAACAAATTTTGCATATCGAGTTTTCAGTGGGAATGCACTTCTCCATAGTAGAGAAGTGTAAGTAAACTATTTTTAGCAACCTGTTGGTCCGTCGGTCTGTCGGTCTGTCGATCTGTTGGTCTTTCGATCTGTCGGTCTGTCGGTCTGTCGGAAGAAAATACGTTTTTATATCTGTCGGTCTGTCTTTTGTTCGGAATAAACTACGATTTTTATTTTTACTAATATATTTCGTGCGCTACATACGTATTTTATCAAAGCTGATTTTCTTCTAATTAAGACAATGATTTTCTTCTAATTAAACAATAAAAATTAAAATCTATTAAAATTAGGAATATTATACCTGACTTATTCTAATTATCTACGTGACTTAATCTAGAATTTGATTATTCAATTATATATTTTTTTTGTTTTTAGCGCTTTTCCAAAAAATTTTTGAAAAAATGTGCTTATTAGTTTCACTCTGTCCGTCCGTCCGTCCGTCCGTCTGTCTGTGTGTCTGTTTACAAAACTTCCACACCCTTGAAGATAGAAAGCTGAAATTTTGTATGTTCATAGATCTTTACTAGAAACTTATTTCCGTAGAACAAAATTTTTACCCATCTCCCCCCCTCTAGAGGTTATATCCCCCGAAAACCCTAAAAATGGCCTTTTTTAACTATTTGTTACAATGAAACCATAAGCATTTTGAAATTTTGCAAACGCAAAAAGGCAGAGGGTTGCTTTCCCTAGCGCGGTATACTATAGTTAAACTTCAGAAAAACAAAATGGTTGTTCAAATTTACCGTTATCTAAAGTCTTTTTTCTTTAAATTTTTGATTTCGTTTTTCTTCTAGGCCCCAGCCTGCAGAAGCTTAAAATTTTAGAGGCTTTTAGACAATAACCAATAGTTCGTTTCGTTAGAAGAACATTTTTTTCCATCTCCACCCCCTCTCAAGTTATCGCCTGTTGAAGTAAAGTTTGAATTTTTGACACCTTATATTTCCGAAACCGCAAGCTTTTTCAAATTTCTATAAACGCATAAGAAAGCTAACAGTAAATTCCATGACATTAAAAAATATAATTATTTTTCTTAACTCACACAATTAAACCTTAAAATCGAGCATTATGTTAACCCTCTTTATATTAATTTTTGCTCTATTTCAAATACTGCATAAATCGGTGATCCTAAATATATGCAATTCTAGAAATAGTTTTGTATATGAATGAAAATAATTTTAATAGTGTGATAGGTATACATAGACTGTATTTAAAAACAGAATTTTCACTTGTTGAAGGGAAAAGTGCTACAATACAAACCATTGGTTTGACCCAACATTTTTTGTTAGTTACAAACTAAAATTATTCCTGTTTTAAACCTTATAATTGGTCAAATGATTAATTTAAAGAGCCAAGTAGCCGCATTACCTTCGTCCGTAAGGCAGTCCTTGTTTGATTTGTATATCGGCATGCTTTCATGAACTTCTCTCCTGTGTTTTCCTCTTACCTCTTTTATTACCTTTGAGTTATCTTCCGCAAGTGTGTGGTCCGTTTCATAAATGTGTTTTGCAACCATAGAAACGAAAATCCTGTTAAATCCTACTCTCCTTGCACGTTTTATTTCACTTAAATGTTCCTTAAGTCTTGTTGTAACGGGTCTCTTCGTTTGTCCTATGTAAAATTTATCGCAATTATTGCAATTGATTTTGTACACCATCTTTCATGTATCTTCAATTTATCCTTAGCCGATTTTAACAAGTTCCTAAGTTGATATTTACTATTGGTTTCCGGTGTCCTTAGTTGTTTATTTAGCAAGTTTGTACAGTGATGATCATAACTTAAAGATGGCCATGTTGTTCTTTGTTCTTCCAATATCCTGTTCTGTTTAAACAATGTGCTCATATTCTCCTGCTCAATTTTTCGTTTTTTCTTCCTAATGAGTTTGTTAATACGTTCAATAGAATAACCATTCTTCACAGCCGTGTCCAAAATGAAGTTTACTTCTGATCTAAAGTCCTGTTTATCCATCGGTGTGGTTAGCATTCTATGGATCATAGAACTGAACACCGCCATTTTATGTTTCGTTGAATGGTACGAATCCTTTGAAATGCATCTTTGTGTTGTTGTTTTCTTCCTATATATTTTGAATCCAATTTTTTCTGATTTGCTTTTCACTCCATTTTCCTCAATTTCGAATGTAAATTCAATGTTTCTATGTAATTTGTTGATGCATCTGTTTATATTCTCCAGTTCTTCCTTGTCCACTATCGCGAAGACGTCGTCAAGATACCGCA
Organism: Condylostylus longicornis; assembly: GCF_029603195.1. NCBI lineage: Eukaryota > Metazoa > Arthropoda > Insecta > Diptera > Dolichopodidae > Condylostylus > Condylostylus longicornis. Next base: position 782,271 of record NW_026578120.1, read on the forward strand.
TTCATACTCTAGGCATCAGACAATCCTTCTCCATCCTTTTTTCCAATTTGGACATAAATAATTTTGCTATAAATGATGAAAGTGGATTGCCCGCCGATACTTCGAATTCAGGCTTTTCCAACTGTACCATTTAATTTACTTCTTTCAGTCTTTTGTAAGTTTTAGTCAAAGAATCTATATGTTGTTAAGGTGAAATAGAAAAAATTATAATTTTGTCAATATATGGCAGACAGATTTTGTTAATGTAATCTTTCAATTTATCAATCTTTGAAAAGGTGCCGGGGCTTTTCTTTTTAGCCCGAATGGCATACGTACAAACTCATAGCGCCCGTCTTCGATACTAAAAGCCGTCTTGTGGAAGTCGTTTTCATCAATTTCTATTTGTCTAGATCGAGAGTCGTGAAATACTGGCATTTTTCCAGCTTTCCGTGTATGTCATCTGTGTTGAAGATAGGATACTTGTCATCCGCTTTCTTGGAAATGATCCAAGCGGAGGTCGAATAAGTTGAGTTGTCGTGTCTTATCCTTCTCCAACACATTGGGGATCTGTTTATTTACTTCCTCCCTATGGGTCTGTGGGTAACGATACGATCTTACAAAGATTATTACGTTATTTATTCTACGTACAGGACAAATTAGAATCCTCTCGGTAAAATGTTTTGGAGAATTTGCTTATAATTTATGTAGTGCTCTTTTCTTCTGATTGCTAAGGTATTCAGTTCTTATTTAGTCAAATCAATTTTTATGTTAAACTTCTTAGATAATGTCAAAATTTTCTAAATTTACTATTTGTGTTTCAATAGGGCTTATATTAATTAAACTTCCGGTATCGTTGTCAATATTGAAGTCTGCCCTAACTTTTTAATTTTCTAGACTATAAATTCTCTCACAAGGAATCACAATGCCATCTAAGGACTTTGATCATTTGCTGTACCGGGATTAGTAATTTCCGATTCCCCTTTTGTTTTCAGTTATAACTAAAATTTTCCCGTTTGTGAGAATACTGTAATTGTTTGTTCTTATATTTTATAATTAAAATTTTTTGTCATAATCTATTTTCGCTTGTATTGTTAATAAAATGTTGTTTCCTATTATTCCATCGTAAGTTTTATTGAACGGAAATACGTAAATTCCACTTCTATTTTTGTATCACTAAGTTCCTTAAATAATGAGATAGTAGCTTTTTGAGTTATTTTAATTTTTTGGTGAACCTTTTTTAATAAAATGTTACTGTCCGGTAAATATTTGGTTGCCAGAGATTTGGATTTATTATAGAATGAGTGGCTCCACAATCTATAATAAACTTCAAAGGCTTTTATTGCTATCAACAATTATATAGGGAAGGTGGTTGTCGAGGCTTATATGAAAATTTTGACTGTGTGACGTTTCTCTATCTCGTCCATTCCATTGGACTTCGTTAAGATTGATGTCAATCGGTTCTAGGTTTATACAAGGGTAAAATCTGTTTCTGAAAAGATTTTGAGGTAGATTTGATGGTTGCGTGGTTTGCACTCGGTAATTTAGGTTGATGCTTCTTTGATTTGGTGTAGAAAAATTTCTATTGTGCGAGTAATTGTAATTACCATGGTTGTTATTCCTTTCACCATAACCACAATTGTTTGGCCAATTTCTGTTATAACTGCAATAATTATTCTGTATGCTTTCATTATGATTATAGTTTTTTTTTGGCTTTGTTGAAAGTTATTTGGGTAAGTTGTGTAAGTTTTTGATTTAATTGTTGGCTATTCCTATTATTATTAGTGTTTGAACTAATAATAATAAGAATATGTTAAGGTTATAATTGTTTCTAAAATTATTTTTATTAATTATTTTGTTATTTCTTATAAGTTCCATTACCATTGTCATAATTTCTGTATATGTACCCAGCGTATGCAGTATATCAATTTCTTCTTCTAAAGCTTTAGAATTCCTACAGTAGAGAAGAATTCCTACTCTTGGGTTCTGGGATTTTATTCTTAAAGATGACGACTGCTGAGTTTTTGTCATAGTTTGTGGCATCCTTCACTGCGTTGATTTGATCTGAAAGTGAAAGTCTTGTACTTTCATTAAGCCTTCTCAAGGTTGTCTTCATGTCATTATAAAATTCTATACAGCTTGTTTCTACATAATTATATTTGTGCCACGTAATGCGTCGAAGAACTCTTCTTAACTGCTTCGAAGTTATTAATTAATATTTCTTTAATCTCTAACCAAATCGTAAAGCAGTTATTTATTTCAACCACTTCCATTGCCCGTCCTTTCAACTTACATTTAATTGAATCATAGAAAATACTCTGACTCAAATCGTCATATTTTAATAAAAGAAGGGGAAATTTGTTCAAAAGATCTATAAAGTTTTGTAGGTTTCTAAAGTCTTCGTTAACGTCAGATAATTTTCCTACATATTTTAATAAGGAGAGTAAGAGGGAAAATTAATTCCCGGTTTTTTTAAGCTCATCTTTGAAGTTTCGTCGTTTGTATAAATCAGAAGTTGTTGAGTTTGTATTCAGATAAAAATCATGTTTGTAGACATAAAGATCACAAGATTACGTATTTAATTAATTTCTTTTATATATTTAAGAAAAATTTGAGATTTTCGAAACAAGATTTTCAAAAAATATATTTTTTAATTTGGAACAAAAACTCAAAATTATCTTCAAAAATCTGAAGAGAAAATATTATTGTAATGCAACAAAAATGTTTATATATTTTTTTTTCTTTTTAAGTATAAATTCATGTTTTATATGATTTAATGCAGTTTTGTTAAACAATTAAACTTGAAAGAGAACATACGAAATATTTTAATTTATATAAAAAAAATTTTTATATATTATTTAATAGTCATATAAGTTTTAATTGTGTATATGTATATGTAGTATTATATAACTATAATTTATATATTTTTATAAAAAGGTAGAGAAAAAACTGTGAAAATTTTATTTAAGTTTTTCAATTTTATTTATTATTTTGCATAGTTAAAACCAAAAAGACATTTGATTTGTGAAGAATCAGCAATTCTATTAATTTTTTTTGCAAAATTTCTTTTATAATTTTTATATGTATGTGATTTAATAGCAAATTTTTTTGTGTTTTAAATTTAAAAATGCACATACGTAGGTTCTGTATTTTTTTTTTTTTTTTTTGTTCCTTTTTCACTCCTAGGAGGAGTATAGGGTTAGTGCGTGATATTTATCATGTCCTAGTTTCTGTAGTCATAGAGAGTTAGCTAGGTAGGTGACTAGCCTACCGTAGTTTTTTTTTTTTTTATTTATATTAAATATTTCAGTTTATTAATATTTATTTTTTTTTTCTTAGTCTTTAGTATCGAATATTATGAATATTTGAAAATTACTTGTATAATATTTATTAGTATTGCATATTAAGTTATATAAAATTGAATATAATTTTTATAGTGACCTGACCGAGGTTTGAACCCGAGACCCTTCGGTTAAAGGGCCGGTGCCATAACCACTGCACCAATGGTCAGATAGGTTCTGTATATACATTAAAATTTAATTTAATCGAACTTTTTTAGGGAGCAGAAACTGGACCTATTAACCTCCTCGTGCTTTCTTCTAGAAACTGGTAACACGGGCTAATGGGTAAACCGTGCAGGGAGTAGGGATGGAAATTGGATAGTGGGCTTGTTAGCATAGCTAACAGCATAACGTTTCGAAGCAACTGCGAAATGCAGAAGTGCCTGACCCAAAATGGGCCACTCTCTGGTTTGCGTTTGACCCCAAAGGGGGGCGGTAGCAGTTTCTTAAAAAGGAAAAACAATACAAATCTATGGCCTCAGTCTTTGACAACACGAGGGTGCTAAGGATCCCTTAAGGTAAAATAAAAATAAACAGAAACCAAATATACGAATTTGGAACGTAATTAGCCTGTATGAAACTTTAAAATTGGCAAACACTATAAAGGAAATGAAGAGACTTAAGTTCGAAATCCTAGGAGTAAGTGAAACTTGATGGCCAAATTCTGGTAAATGCACTACAGGAGGAGCCAAGCTATATCTCTCTGGCAAGTCACAGAAATGATGTAGGGGTAATAGTAGTAAAGGATATTATTGACTGTATTACTGGATTCGTACCTCACTCGGATAGTGTAAAGCTTGTAAAAATTAATACCGAACTTGTAATGCTAAACATAATTCAGGTTTATGCACCAACGACATAAAAAAACGATAGTGAAATCGAACAATTCTACTGCGATATCAAAGAGATACTAAAATTAACAAAACCGCATAGCATAATCCTGATCATGGGAGATTACAATGCTAAATTTGGATCTGCAAAGCTCAATGGCACAGTTGGAAGCTGGGGTCTAGGTGATAGAAACGAAAGATATAATTCTGCAAAAAGGAAAATTTTAAAGTGAACACTTGGAACCACCTCAAAAACTATACTCTTGGATATCGTTGCAAAACAATAACGATAGAGTAGTAAGAAATCAGATTAACTATATCTTGATCAGCAAGAGATTCACCACATCTGTTATGAAGGCTTTGATCTACCCAGGAGCAGACCTCCCATCAAATCACAATTTTCTTTTAACAAAAATTTAAATCAAACTAACTAAAATTAGAAGGCCACGTCGATTACCACGGGTAGATATTGAAAAACTTAACAACGAAGCAGATAAGTCAACACTTTCTACTGAAATCAGTAGACAACTAAAGTGTATCGACAGTGAAAATGTAAACGTTGATGCTCTGTGGAATGAAACAAAAGGATGGGCTGAAAGATGTGTGGAAAATATTGTTGGAATTAAAAAATCGGTGGCCCAGCAGAAATGGATGACTGCTGAAATACTTTTATTAATGGATGAAAAACGAAAACATCGTAACAAAAACTATTTAGAATACAAGTGGCTGCATCGAGAAATTGTATCCAAATATAGAATAGTTAAACAAAATTGGATAGGCCATGAGTGCAATGTAATCGAAAGACTGCAGCGAAGCCATGATGAAAAATTAAAGAAACAACAGGAATATTTAACAAAATTTTTATTAAAAGTAATATATTGTGATATATTTCAAAAATTTGAGTCATCTCATTTCGGTTATTTATGCGTTACTTATAGAATTGTTTCAAATAATTTCCACTAGTTTTTAAGCTATTGAAAATAAATATGTATGTACCTGCTTCCCGTCCATTTTTTTTTAAATAATTATTTTAAAACTATTTCAAACATGTTATATTGAGTGCTTCAAAAATTTTATTGTGCTCTTCTTTCATATTTTATTAGCAGGTAAACAAGAGCAATCTATTTATAAAATGGCCCTGCCTGTGTATGAATCTTAATAGTAAACGCAAACGGACAAAAGTTTACGGGTATCAGTACCTACTACTTATCATTTTACAATCGGAGTTTTGAGTCATTTGCTAAGATACTATTTATTTCAAAAATAAAAAAGATATTCGAATCCGGTCAAATATACTATTGTCTTTTGTAAAACCTTTTAAATAGTTTTTTACTTAGGTAATATATTAAGTTATTAATTTTTCTCAAAAATAGAGGTAAAATTTAGAAGTGTATATAAAATTTGTATTGGAAAAATAATTATTAATTGTATTTTAGATATTATATTCTAATTCCCTCTTCAAATTTTTTCTTTACTATGTATTCATATCAATATTTAATAATTATCCTTTCATTAATTATATTTTCAACGTGACACTACAGTTACTTCCCATATCTTGAGTTAACTTACCCTATGAGAAAAAAAAAACTGTTCACTTAAAAATAATGAAATACTTTCAGCAACATATAAAATGTTGAAGGCGAAGGTTGTGCTTGTTGTTTTTCGCTTTCTTGTATGTACTTTAAGTATTTTAAAATAATTGTGAATGAAAATATTAATATATTTAATTGATTTTTTAAATATATTTTTGAAATTACCTGCTTTATAATAAGTGTGAATTTATTTTAATATTTCTTCTCAAAAAATAGCCACTTCGCTTTAAAAAACCCATATAAAATAAGGTCGTGCTTTCAAGTTTCTCTCTTAGCATTGGGACTTGTTGGATATAAAGACATTAGTTTCATATACGCAAGCTGAGTTGGCGCCCACTCACCAAACAAACAAATACATTATTGTAATCTATTACTATTTCTGTATACTATGGCATTAGTAAAAACCAAGCACAAAAAGAAACAAAATGGTGAATGAGAATAGAAAGAAAATATAAAAAGAGAATGAGAACAATAATCTTAAATAATGGAATCAGGGCTGTAGTTTGGCTCCGATTCGAAAATTTGTGTCCCTAGCTCCTCCTTTTGCATTTTGGCTCCGATTTTGTGTTTCCCTCAGTCAAACCAAAAAACAATATTGATAATTCGCTACCAGCAAGACAAAACATCTTAAGTCGTTTGTACTCACTTTTCAGTATAACGAAAAGAAGGTAATGCGTAAATTCTATCAATGTTAAAGAAGCTCTGAATACATGTAATAAAGAAAGTAAATGAAGGACCGCTTTTTTGGATTAACAAGTCGTTTCCTTAGCTTTACTGGTTTTCGTTGAATTAAAGATTTAAGGACTTAAGGTGTTATGCCAAAATTGGTCTTGAAATTTTTTTTGACTTAATATGTTTTTTCGTTTTTTATTTTATAATTTTTTGCATTCTTAAATCTACTTAAGATGTTTTTACTTTGCATTTTTGGTTTTGTTTAAGACTTAAGATAATATTTCCAGCTATTTCCATACAATTGATACAAATTTTTTTTCATGATTTATACTAAGAAAATGTTTCATATTTTTAATAAAAAGTAATGTTCACGTTTTTTTTTCTTCAAATTAAATATTATTAAAGTAATATACACAGTTTCTCACTTCTTTTGAAACTTCAAAAGATTTTCAAGCTATGATTTATTTAAACTTTCTTTGAAGACGCATGTATATAGTAAAAAATCTGATGTGATCAGCACATAACCGACCGCAATGTGTATTGTCTAGTTAAGTGAAAGTGTTACAGAATATTATAAAAATGTCGGTTAAATACCTCTTTCCAATTTTTAGGACATTGGTAAGCTTATAGTTAACATACCTAGAAAAATGTAAATTTGGTTCTTAGTAGAGTTTCGCTTTGTGCTACCCGAATTCCCTGAAATGGTCGCCAGCTAGTTTCGGTAACAACCAGAATTCAAATATCAAATTTCCAGAAATTCCATCAATTCGTTCCGTAGATATGGTGAAAAATGTAAAATCGGCCCGCAAATCAGTTCTTGAGCCCTGATCTTTCCAAAAAAGTTATATGTTCATTGCTTTAATATGAGGAATTCATATAATAAATTTCAATGAAATCGGTTGATTATTTCTCTTTATATACTCAAAAGTGTATGTTTGGCCCGTAGTAAACATCTACTTGCCGATGCCTGATCTTTCCAAAAAATTTACATGTTCATTGTTTTAATACGGGGAATTCATATATTAAATTTCAATGAAATCGATTGATTATTTCTCTTTATATACACAAAAATGTATATTTGGCTCGTAGTAAACGTCTTGTTGCCAATGCATCAAGCATGTTCCTATGTTCTTTCAAAACATAGGAATTTTCGCTCACGGTCGTGCTGAGCTTATATAAAAAATTTCAAGTAAATCGGTTAAATATTTTCTTCAAAATGTTCAAAAATATAAAACAGGCCCGCTAAAAAGTGCAGTTCCCGAGGCCTGATATATACCAAAAGTTGATCAATCCGTGCCATGGTGGAAATAAACTTACATATAAAATTTCATCAAAATCGGTTCAGCCGAACTTGAGATACACGCGTGCACACACAGACCGACAGACCGTCGGGTTGCTAAAAATTGTTTATTTACACTTCCCTATTATGGAGAAGTACGTCCCCACCGAAAACTCTATATGCAAAATTTGTTGCCATCACATAACCTACCTATTGTTTACACAATACGGTCGGTAAAAATAACAATTCTATTTCACATTTTTGTATACCTTTATATTTGCAACAAAATTGTGTATAAGTTAAATGCTATATTATAGGTATACTACAATGTTCGTGATTTCGTGTATTACTTGCATATGCATGTACATGACAATACGCATTAGACTTGCGTATGAGAATCGGCACACATTCATATATTCCTACTAGTATTTTTTTGTACTTTCATTGGCTTCTTTTTATACCTTTGTAAATGTTGCCTAAAAAGAGTTAAATTTTGATGTCCGTTTGTATATTAGGTCTATATACATGTTCAAACAAACATATAGAAGGCTGTAGCTGGAGCAAAAAAGAAAAAAACTTACCAAAGGGAGAGGGGGCTCCCATGTGGAGTCTTTGTCTAAAGGGCTAAAGCCCATAGACAAGAGCTTAAAGAAATGATATAATTGTGAGGTGCAACCAAATAAATCTACAGCACGCCGGGCAGCTGCGGATGTTCCGGCTCATAGATTTATGAAGGATCATCTAGGCATCGTCCCTATCCAAGAGACTTACATAGTGAAGGATCAGGTTAAGGGCCTAACAGGTGAGCATTGTATGATAATACAATTGGGGGTAGGCTTAGGGCATGCATCTTGTTTAGTAAAAGATCAACATATATTCCCATTCCAGATTACTGCTCCAAGGATCAGGTAGCTGCGTTGGTTAAGGTAAGATCCCTGGGGGTTGGACAGAGTTTGTTGTATGCTCATCCTATCTCCTGGGTGACTGTGTCCATCCAGATGAGCAGTTGAAGGACCTACTGGACTTCTGTGGAAGAAGAAACTTCCAGCTGATAATAGGAAGTGATGCCAATGCCCACCACACCTTCTGGCGAAGCAGTGATATAAATAAAAGAGGTGAGTGCCTACTTGAATTTATATTTAGTAATAAATTAACGAGGGAAGAGGTAAATAATAGAATTGATAGATGGCATGTCTCAAATCAGACATCCATGTTTCAAATGACACATCCATGTCTGACCATAGACAAATAAGGTTTGATATCCTGGTCTCAGAAGCAGAAGAATTGTAGCGGGTGCCTCAAACCACGGATTGGAGTCAATTCAAAATGCTCCTTATGCTTATGGAGGGGGTTGGCTCTATTCCTCCCTCTGTCAGAACAACGGTGGATATCGAACTGGCCGTCAGGGCCCTGATGACGGCTATCACTGATGCCTATCATGGCAACTGCTCCACCAAGCCGAGGCGAAGCAGTAGGAGATGCCCGTGGTGGAATGAAAAGCTTTCAAGGCTTAGGTAGAGGATCAGAAAGCTCTTCAATAGGGCCAAGGCGTCAAGTTCGTGCAAGTTCGTGGGGGGAGTATAAAGACTCACTCACAATATACAATAAGGAAATAAGGAAAGTGAAATGTAGCTCGTGGAAGGCGTTCTCCAAGGGCATACATGAATTCCCCAGCAGTGCGCGTCTTCGCAGAGTGCTTTCCAAAAAGGAACTACCTGATAGCTCCACGACCGGAAAGCAGACGTTGGAGCTTGTGGCCTCAACGCACTTTCTTGACTCAAAAGTTCTTCGGAATCACTCGGCTGCGGTTATTGAACCAGGATATTACGGGATAGGACCATTAAATCCACCATAGCTGACGAGGCACTCTTCATCTCCACTGCAAAGAGGTGTCAGCAGGGCGAGTTTCTTTCGCCCTTTCTGTGGTACACCGTGGTGGATGATCTAATTGCTGCGCTCAGGGGCTCCGGGGTGCATATCTGAGGCTACGCCGGCGATGTGGCTTTCGTCATACACGGTAAATTTGAGGGCACTTTTTCTGACCTTCTGCAGCAAGTTTTACGCGGTGGGGAAGGGTGGTGCAGATGCGTTGGATTAAATATAAATCCCAGCAAAAGCACTTTGGTTGCCTTCAGAAGCAGAGATAAATTAACGAGCCCAATTCTGTTTGGTGAACGTATTGGTTACTATAGGGAGGTGAGGTATCTGAGGGTAACCCTAGATGATCGCCTCTCCTGGAATACCCACTATGATAAATTCATCGGAATGGCTACAACGGCCTAAGGGTGGCATTGTGGCTATATACGACCCTTGCTAGGCCCATCGTCACCTACGCGTCGAGCGTGTGGTGCAAAAAGGCCCAATAAGTGAGTGTGCCTGCCAAGCTGGAAAAGCTTCAGAGGCTGGCCTGCTTGGGAGTGAGCATGTGACTATGTGCACGGCTCCCACTGCTGCATTGAAGGTAATGAGCGGGTTGCCACCACTGCATCTCCATATAGTGAAGGGGCTCGGTTAATGACTAACCGACTTCTCTCTTGCAAGAACGAGATGGGGCGAAAATTGGACCACAGGACTCACAGGGAGTTGATTGAGGGTGATCCGAATCTGAGAATAACCATGTCGGGTTCCTGTCTGCCACTTTACAATTTCAACTGCGAGTACATAGTTGTGTTTCCCAGTGGATGGACGTGGAAGCGGGGCGGCTCGGTACTTGAATGGGGTTCAAGCGTGTGGTATGCAAACGGGTCCAAAACGGAGTCGGGCGTGGGTTATGGTGTGTACGGTGTCCGCCCATACACGCGTATATATGTGAGCCTGGACCCGTATTGCACAGTGTTTCAGGCCGAAATATAATTATGAAAGTCTCATACTTGTATTTCGGAATACCCGGGAGATACTCCTGCCCCACTCTGTTCCCTTGAAAAATCTACAATCTACAAAAAAAAAGTAAATTTTTTTTGCAAATATTTAAAAATTCGTTGAAAATATTTAAAAATTCGTTGACTAACGATATTATGTACATATAGTAGAGATCTAGGGGAGATCTAGTAGATCTAGACGAGCTACGAAAAAGATTGGAGTTTTCCCTTAATGATAAACTTCACAAACTAATGTTAATGACAAATACATGTCTTTCAAAGTTACTGCACCTTCTTCCATAGCTGATGACATAATTGGTCATAAGTTTTGGCAGTGGGAACGGTAATTCAGTATTTTAGGGATTATGACTCAATTGGGAGTGATGTTGGCTACGAGAAAGCTAACGCTTCAATGCAAACTTAAACACTTACTCACTAACCCACTTAATAATAAGAGGAACAGGAAACAGGTTCATTTCCAAAATACAAACAATAAACTTCTCGCATAGGCAAGTATACTAGACAGGTTCTTTCCCGTAACAATGAACTTAAAGGGAACAATAACAGTAATAAAAAAGGGAAAATAAAAAATTTTAAAAATAATAATAATAATAATAAAAGTAACAATGCTAATAATAATAATAACAATAATAATAACAAAAATAATAATAATAATAATAATAATAATAATAAAAATAAAAATAATAATGATAATAATAATAATGATAAAAACGATAGTAGTAATAATAATAGCAACATCTTTAACATTAACAATAATAATGACAACAATAGTAATAATAATAATAATAATAATAATAATAATAATAATAATAATAATAATAATAATAATAATAATAATAATAACAATAATAATAATAATAATAATAAAAATAATAATAATAATAATCATACTAATACTGACAAAAATCTTCATAGCAATAATATTAATAACGATGAAATCAAAAAAAAAGACAGTAGCGACAAGAACAATAATATTGACAATGGAAACAAATACCCAAATTTCATTCAGAGTGAAACATTAACAGCTAACACCCAATTTTCTATATCTATACCCAACCCTCACAACCTACCCAACGCTCGCTTATTGCAAAGACATCCGCCTGCTAACTTTGTAGATCCGCTGACTCCTCCGATCGTTCGTATGACCAAAAGATCCGTTGAAGATGGCGACAGTACTTATGTACTATCTCGCTCCAGAGATCGGGCTGTATATGAGAATGGTAAATTGTACTTGGCATATCTTCACGACGCGGCGGAGAATATCCACCACGATGGTAAAACTAGATTAGGTGTTAAGGTTTTTATCGAAAGTGAGGGCCTTTCCTCTGACTATACTATTTTATATAGCTTATTTAAAAAATTTCATGACACTTTAAATATATCTGCCGCCAGTGTCGATAAAGGTTTACAAACATTTAGGAGCCATATGAATAGTAAATGGATTGATTATTTGCAGAGGATGAGGGAAGCAAACAATAAGTTTTTTCTTCCGACGACCTCAGCCCAATCGTCTAAATGGTTCAAGTAGCTTTCGTAACAACAATAACTTGGTCCAATTAACTGGTTTTGGAAATAGTATAACAAGGGCTGTGAAACAACTTTCTTTGTACTATCAAAATGTTCGTGGACTAAGGACTAAAACAAACACCGTTCTGTTTAACTCTTCGCTTCTTGACTGTGATATTTATGTTCTAACGGAAACTTGGTTGTCCCCCTCCATCAATAATCTTGAATTATTCAACTCTTCATTTTCTGTTTTTAGAAAGGACCGACATGCACTTCTCTTGCAGGGACACACACCAAAGGGAGGTGGGGCATAAATCGCCGTTAAAAACTAGTTATCAGCTAGTATTATTGACATTCAAGACTCCGATGACCTTGAAATCATCGCAGTTAAAATTGAACTGAAAGCCAAAATGCTTTCCGTAGTCAATTGCTATATACTGCCTAACTCAAGTAATGAGTTATATGCGAAATTTTCTTCTGCAATTGATTATTTATGCAATTATTTTAACTCTACGGATGAGGTTTTTGTTTTTGGAGATTTTAATCTCCCCAAAATTAGGTGGATGACTCATGATGAGGAACCATTGATATCAATTGACTGTTCTAGAGAGTTGGAGTTGTCCTTTATAGATACCTTTCATCTAAATAATTTGTAACAAATATCGTCAATAACAAACCATCAATCGAGGCAACTGGATCTAGTCTTTACTAACAATTCGTACAATTGTTTACCTATAACTATCCAGGATCTGTTGGTTAACGTTGATAGCTATCATCCTCCGATATCTTTCTCTTATTGCATAGACGACCAACCATCTATTGACGAGCCTCTTTTCTATCGTTTTGATTTAAAAAGGGCGAATTTTGCATTGCTAAATGATTTCTTTTCTACTTACGACTTCTCTTCAGTATTTAATTTTCCTGATATTGAGTCTATGACGGGTAAGTTTTACGAAGTCATTTTTGCTGTATTTGAATTGTTTATTCCGCTGTTGAAAACTAAAGATACTAGCTCTGGCCCTCCATGGTTTTCACAAGAGTTGAGGGTACTTTGCAACAAAAAGAATAAGCTGTGGCGCAAATATCTCTCCACTAAAGGCGACAGGGACTATGATAATTTCCGTTTGTCGTATGATCAATTTAAATTAGCAGCAAAAGAACGTTACGACTACTATATCTATAAAACTTCGGATAACTTAATACGTAATCCCAAAGTCTTTTGGAAGTTCATAAACCATAAGAGGAAAAGTGATAGTTATCCAATCTTCTTGAAATTCGGCGGGAATGCAAGTAATAATTCCCCAATTATATCCAAATTTTTTCGTAACTTTTTCGCCAAATCTTACTCTTTTCATCTTTTCAATTAAATGTCGACAACTTTTGGCACATTGATAACTATCCTAAAACTACCTCTACAAATTTTGTCACGAACTCTTTTGCGGTTGAAAAATATTTTTCCAATTTGGTTTCTAGTCCTTCTCCCGGACCAGATGGAGTTTCTGAGATTATTTCAAGCAGGTGCTGCTCTTCTCTGGCGCCCATCTTAACCGTAGTTTTTAATAAGTCTTATTTTTCGGGTATTTACCCGTCCGTGTGAAAGGAAGCTTTCTTTAGGCCAATCCATAAGAAAAACAATAAAAATGACGTGTCAAACTATCGTCCTATAGCTAAAATGTCGGCAATTCCTAAGGTTTTTGAGTTGATGGTATATGACAATATTTATATCCATTGTACGCCACTCATTAGTGCGCGTGAGCATGGCTTCTTGAAAAAGAAATCCACGGTGACTAATCTAGTGGACGCCACGACAGTTTTCTCAAATAATATGGAAAATGGGTATCAGACAGACGTAATTTACTCACACTTAGCAAAGCCTTTGACATATTACCACATAATATTATTATTTTAAAATTGAAACTCATAGGGTTCCCTGACAACTTCTTAGCATGCATAAAGTCATATCTCTCTGGCAGGACTTACAGAGTCCTCTTTCGTTCAGCAATTTCCTCGCCTCTTTCGTCTAATTCTGGTGTACCCCAGGGTAGTCACTTAGGTCCATTGCTGTTCATAATTTCAATTAATGATGTTGTTTCTATGCTAACGCACAGTGAGGTATTAATATATGCTGATTACATGAAAATTTAAAAAAAGTAAGCTCTGCAAATGATGCGTTGTGTCTTCAGAATGATCTTAACCTCTTCTACGGCTGGTTCTCTAGTAACAACCTAAAAATCAATGTAAGTAAATGTGCACAAATGTGCTACTCTAGCAAAAACGGCCATTTTTTACAAACTATAATTTGAATGGCCAAGCTCCTAGTCGACTTGATTCAATAATGGACCTGGGTGTTTGCTTCGATAACAAGTTATCATTTATAAACCACTATAATCATATCATATGCAGATCAAGCTTGATGTTAGGTTTCATTAAACACTGGTCAAAGGAGTTTAATGATCCTTATGTCTTAAAATCACTCTACACATGCCTGGTCCGTTCTCATCTTGAACATGCTTCACAAGTATGGTCACCCTATTACGATATACATATTAAAAGAATTGAGTCTATTCAAAAAAATTTTTTGAGATTCGCACTGCGCCTTCTTCCTTGGGAGGACCCCATCATTCTTCCACCTGACTTCAAACACAGACCTGACTTTTCACTGAAGAAAGACACAATGGAAAAGCTTCTATTTACCTATAGTTAAGTATAACCCTTTGCTTTATTTTAACAAATTCTTGTTTTAGCTTTTCATTATTTATATTCATAATTTAATAGAATGTTATTTCTAATAAGTTTTATTTTGTATAATTTTTAAGTCAAAAATTTGTTCTGTCTAAAAAATATGTATCTGTATATGCATTCTTTAATTTTAAGTTATGTAAAATGTTTGAGCTAAACATAAATAAATAAATAAATACCTTTTTCTGCTAATTCAACAGCCGCCACCTACCTTTTTGTGCTCAAGTATATCAATTACTCAGTTATAGTGTCAAATAACCAAACTTAGAAAAATTCGTCGATGTCAGTATATAAAATATGTTTGCATAAAATTTTACGCAAACAATTTAAATAAACGATAATATTAATAATATTTAAAATTTAAATAAACGATAACATTCCAATTTTGACATCTTAATTGAAGTCGGTGTTGAAAACTTCAAAAATTTATTCAAAGCTACCTCAGTTTAGCGCATTGTAGTGCGGCAGTTGAAAAGGTACTTTCTTCTGTTAATTTGATTAAAACTAAATTGAGAAATGGTTAGCAGCATTTTAGACTCAAAGAATTATTCAAAAATATTGATGTGAACAGGTAGGAACCAAAATGTGATCTTATTTAAACTATATATTCTTTATGTATATATGTATATTCTTAAAATTCTGCCTTGATTTAGACATATTCGTTCGTCTGCCTGATCGCACGATAACTCAAAAACCTCCAAATCTTCACAAGTTGTTGCTTTTCTGTCAGGGAGGAACCCGGTTGTAATTGGACCGACTCGTGAAACGGGTTCGGGTAGCTACCATGCAAGTCCAAAAGCTAATTTTAAATATTTCGCAAAAAAAACAATGACAGACTCATAAAACTTGGTAGTCCTGTGTCCAATAATAGGTCAGACATATCCGTGAAGTTTCTATAGAATGTTTTCACAGGTTCGATTATTTGCTATACAACAATGAAAGGTGCACGGTATAATTTAATCGGTGTATGCCGATTGAAATGTTTTTACTTATTTTTATTTGAAGTACGCTTTGTCAACACCATTTTAATCTATGTATTACGAAATGAATAAAGCGGTAAACATATGATCAGAAAAAAAACGTCATAATCATTTTTATGAGTTTACAATCATCATAATCATCATAACTAGAGCATAAACGTTAAAAAATGTATAAATGTATATGAAGTTTTAGGCAAAAAATATTATTTTCAGTTTAAGTTTTTATTGTGATACTTTTTAATTCGAATTTTTTTATAATTTTTGTTAAAATTTTTGGTTTTTTTTTCCGTTTTTTTGTATTCCTGCGATAATAAATTGTTTTGTTTTTTTATGAAATACAGGAATTGGCTCCACTTTTTTGAAAATGGCTCTCTTTTTGGAATATTTCTGCTCCTCATTCAAGAAATCAAACGACAGCCCTGAATGAAATGCATAGTTGGATATTGAGATTGTGTGTACCAATACCTTTTTTTTGTTTAACAACAAAAATTTTGAATGAATTTTAAAATTACATGATCATTATGAATTTCTAACACTATGTTTTGCTTTCATTATTGAAAAAACTGTTCACAATAACAGAATAATCACAGAATAATCACAGAATATAAATTGGTAATATATACTACTTATATTGAATTGAAAAAATGTTGTTTAATAATCAAGTGAATGTTAAGAATTTTGTATTGAATTGATGTAGTGTAAATCATCTAAACAATAAAAGTAAAATGAAATGGCGCATAATTTGTTCCAAACATTCATCTCCAAAATTAAAACAGTTAAATAGAACGACATTGTGAAATTTATTTTAATAAAAGCTTAAAAATTATAACGAACAATATAAAAGCTTATACCTATGTACATAAAAAGCTTAGTTTTTAAGCCAAAAAGAGGGGCGGTGGAGGAAGGTGCTTTTTAGAAACCGCTTACGACGCCGAATAGACTAGGGCCGTGCCTGATATGATAAGATGTCATGGAATTTACCGTTAGCTTTTTGCGTTTATAGAAATTGAAAAAATCTTGCGGTTTCGAAAATATAAGGTGTTAAAAATTCAAATTTTACAAATTTCAAGAGGCGATATTAGTGTCTAAAAGCTCCTAAAATTTCAAGCTTCTACAGGCTGGAATCTAAAAGAAAAACGACATCAAAATTTTGGAAAAAACGGACATTAGATAACGGTAAATTTGAACGGCCATTTAGTATACTGCGCTAGGAGAAGCAAGCCACTGCCTTTTTGCGTTTGCAAAATTTCAAAAATGCTTATGGTTTCACTGCACTAAATAGTTAAAAAATGGCATTTTTAGGGTTTTCGGGGGGTATAACTTCTAGAGGAGGGGAGATAGATAAAAATTTTGTTCTACGGATATAAGTTTCTAGTAAAGATCTATGTACGTATTAAATTTCAGCTTTCTATCTTCAAGGGTGTAGAAGTTTTGTAAACAGACACACGGACAGACGGACGGACGGATGGACAGAGTAAAACTAATAAGCACTTTTTTTCAAAAAATTTTTGGAAAAGTGCTAAAAACTCATAATTCATATTGATTCCATTTATTGAGAATTATTAATTACAAATATAAAACTTTTCTTAATTTGCTCGTGGGAAATTTCACTACCATATCTTTTATAGTTTCTGAGATATAGTCAAATAAATTTTGAAGTTGTATGGCAGCTACGCGAACCGGTACTCCGATTATGTTCAATTTAAATAGGATTCTGGCACTTACGACAATAAATCATTTGGTGAACTTAGCTCAATTACTTTTTGAGTTATCGTTGACACGGACGGACGGAGGAACGAACAGACAAAGCTAATCAACTCAGAATTCGACGCTGATAAAAAACATGCACTTGAGTCTATATCTAAGACCGTTATTTCTTAGCGTTACATACGGTAAGGCAAATTTAGTATACCCTTCGAACATACGCTCGTACGGGTATAAAAAACGAAATTACCAACAAAAAATCTGATGTGGTCAGCACATAACCGACCCCAATGTGTATTGTCTAGTTAAGTGAAAGTGTTACAGAATATTATAAAAAAGTCTGGTAAATACTTCGTTCCAATTTTTAGGACATTAGTAAGCTTATAGTTAACATACCTAGAAAAATGTAAATTTGGTTCTTAGTAGGGTTTTGCTTTGTGCTACCCGAATTCCCTGAAATGCTCGCCAATTAGCTTCGGTAACAACCAGAATTCAAATATCAAATTTCAAAAAATTCCATCAATTCGTTCCATAGATATGGTGAAAAATGTAAAATCGGCCCGCAAATCAGTTTTCGAGCCCTGATCTTTTCAAAAAATTTATATGTTCATTGTTTTAATTCGAAGAATTTAAATATTAAATTTCAATGAAATCGGTCGATTATTTCTCTTTATATACACAAAAATGTATATTTGGCCCGTAGTAAAAGTCCAGTTGCTGACACCTGATTTCTTCCAAAAGTTAGGAGGTTTCGCGAAAAGTCGAGCTGAGCATATATATATGAAATTTCAAGTAAATCTGTTGAATATTTTCTTCAAAATATTCAAAAATGTAAAACAGTCCCGCCAAAAAGTGCAGCACCCGAGGCCTGATATATCCCAAAAGTTGATCAATCCGTGCCATGGAAATAAACTTACATATAAAATTTCATCAAAATCGGTTCAGTAGAACTTTAGATGCACGCGTGCACACACAGACCGACAGTCCGACAGACCGACAGGTTGCTAAAAATAGTTTATTTACACTTCTTTTACTACTATGGAGAAGTGCATTCCCCCCGAAAACTCGATATGCAAAATTTGTTGCCATCACATAACCTATCTATTGTATACACAATACGGTCGGTAAAAAGCTAACGCTGAAGATGAAATACTTATGAAGAAAACTCCCAACGATACCAAAAACTTCAGCAGCATCAAAAGAATGCTTCCTATCAATTTCGGTAACACTGATGTTAAATTGTTGGAACAACTTCTTAACAGTGACTTAAAAAAAAAAACTTTCTGGTTAAAAAAATTAACGAAAGTAATAACGTGCTATTTACATATAATATATGTAAATCTAATTAACCTGACCATTTGTGCAGTGACTATGGCACCGGCCCTTTAACCGAAGGGTCTCGGGCTCAAACCCCGGTCAGGTCACTATAAAAATTATATTCAATATTATATAATTCAATATGCAATGCTAATAATAATAAATATTATGCAACTAATTTTCAAATATTCATAATATTCGATACTAAAGACTAAGAAAAATAAACGGTAAATATTATAAACTGAAACATTTAATAGGCTAGTCACCTACCTAACGAACTCCCTATGACTATAGAAATTAGGGCATGATATCATGCACTAGCCCTATGCTCCCCGTAGGAGTGAAGAAGGGAAAAAAAACAAGTAAAAACATTTCAGTCGGTACAAACCGATTGAATTATACCCTGCACCTTTTGTTATTGTGTAGCAATTACTCGAACCTGTGAAATCATTCTATAGAAACTTCACGGATATGTCTGACCTATAATTGAACATCCGACTGCCAAGTTTCATGAATCTGACTTTATAATTTTTCCAACTATTTAAAATAAACTTTTTGAGTTGTATGTCAGCTACCCAAACCCGTTGTCCGAATTTGTCCAAAAACAATTTGGTTCGTCCTTGTCACAAAAGAAAAAACTTGTGAAAGTTTGGTGTCGATTGCATTATTCGTTTTTGAGTTATTGTCCGATCGGACGGACGGACAGACGGACATGTCTAAATCGACGCAGAATTTTACGCTGAGCAAGAATATATATATATGCCCATACCGCAGATGACTCCTTCAAGTAGTTACAAACTCCATACCAAAGTTAATATACCCTTCACGAAGTGCAGGGTATAGAAATATGTAAATCTAAAAAAACATCAAAATGAAAATATAAAATTTGAAAAAGTTACAAGAGTTACCACAAAACATTCAACATCACAAGACAAAGTATTGCCATTTTTCATTTACTGAGCGATATAATGAAAATTAAAACAATGGACCATTTAAAAATCCATAGCGTAAACCCAGTGTTATGCAGGGCACACGTTGCCAGCGTTTTGGGCATCATTCATCAAACTGCAATATGGATTATAGAAACGTAAAATGTGGCGCGGATCACTTACCTGGAAATTGCAATATAAAGCCGGAGGACCAAAAGGAAAAACTGTTTTGCACACTGTATGTGTGAGACAAAACTTAAATCAACTGATCACTTCGTGGTAAATAATTACAAAATAATCAGGCGAGATCGTAAAAATGGTCTCGAAGGCGGAGGTGTTGCCATAGAAATTAAAAAATATTTCCAGTTTAACATTGTAAGTAATGACATTTTAAATGACTTTCAATGCATTGAACCGGTCATTACAGCACTACAATTAAAAAAAGGAAAAGAATTATGTATAATTTCTATGTATGCAACAAATAGAAGCTCACATATGTTTTAAGAGGCATGGAAAAACTATTGGAAGTATTGAACCTGAATGACCTGGACAGTTACTACATTTTAACCCTTAACATACTTCGTGGCTACAAAATATGCTAAGAACGCAATTAAATAAATGGTTACAAGGAAACAATATAAAATACAATATATATTGCTAACTGACGCGCCAACTTTAGCTCGTGTCAATTCTTATATTCACCTGGCGATAGTAGATATCAGACTCAAAATAACTTTTTCATAGACTTATAACAAAATTACCCCGCTTCTTCATGACAGTGACCACAACGCTATACTCGTACCGTTCACAATTTGTAACAAATCCAACAAGAAGAGCTGACTGATAACAACGATTTCAACTTTCTAAAACCAAACTGGAAAGCATTTTAAACTGAACTTGACCGTAACTATACTAACAAATATATTGCTGACAGTAACAAGATGGTGTATAGTAGTATCAGTTCGACTTAAAATGTAGATTACCACCTTAAACAACTGAGATAATACTAGAAATAATATTAGAAACTATGCACGAATAATACCAAAAAATAAAAGAAATCGCAATAATTTAGAAAAATTTCGTTTCCCTGAATTAAAGGCCCTTTTTAACAAAAAAAGTAGTTTATTGAAAGACATTCACAAAATCAACAGACCAAGGTACAACCTTCCTACTTATAACTTACGACTACTTAAAAGCCTGAACTAATTAACAAGACATCTTCTAATATAGATAAGATCCCAAACCTAGTGTTGAAAAACTTAACTAAGCTAGTAATTTCCTAAAATATGGAAGATATCCGAAACAGTATTGTTAAAAACAACAGGCAAAAACCCGTCTAATCCAAGTAATTATAGATCAATAAGTCAATATTTCTCTTAATTTAAAATTAAGAGAAATAGTGATTAAGGAATATTTAATTGAGAATTTTAAAGAGCTTTCAGATAAATTTACCAAAAATTAGTTTTAAAGACTTTTGATTTAAAGATTTATGAAGATAGTGTAGTGAGACATAATTTTTCTTGCATGGCAATTCAAACTTGCGTTACAATTAGCCGAAATTTTACGATTTCGATATACGAAAATAATATTCGTTTTAGTGATGATAATCTAAGAAATATTATTAATACTAAAATATTATTAATAATAAGGGTTTCACGATGGCATGAACTGCAAACTGTTATAGACAAATATTTTAATTCAGTCATAAAACCAAATCCCAGGAGTTGTTTTCGTTTAGCAATTCAATTTTTAAAAAGAGCTTTAAAACTCAGCCTTAAAGATGAAAATCAATTTGAGTTTAAAAATCATTTTGAGCGATCAAATTCCTTAGAATTGATTAAATTTTTTAATAATTGCTAACAAAGGAATAATTATTCTTATAAAAGATTAATAATTCTTAATCTCTTTGCATTCATCAACAGTATAAAGTAATATCGGGGATAACAATATACTTATGTTTATTACGTGGAATATTTACGAAAAATTTCGTTATACTTTAATGTAATTATTTAGAAATAGTTTCAAAAAAATTAACTAACCGAGAGAAACATTAATATTCAAATTGATGAAATTTATATAAAAATTCAACTAAATTATAAAGCTAATAATACTACTGGAATCGCATTTTTGATGAACTCAATATTTGGTAGTAAGAATTAAGTAGTTCAGTTAATACCGGTAAAAAATGTTACCGTTTAACAGCTTCATAAATACACTTTTAAAATAATTCAATTCTTACAAACTTTAGGTTCTTCAGTAACTAGAATAACTACTGACAATCACAAATATAATCAAAATATGTTCAAAATTTTTTCATCAAATAGTTTTAAATTTTTAAATTCCCAATACACAGAGAATTATATTTATCTACTTTATGACAGTGTACATATTTTTAAAGATATTAGAAATAATTGGATAAATCAATTAGATGACAATAAAACTACCCAAATTTTGAGAGCGGAATAATGCAAACAGTACGCTTTTCTGAATTTGCGCAATCTTTATTATAAAGAGTCGGCGCTTCTAATAAAAAAAGGTTACACTCTTGATCATAAACTATTTCGTACAAATTTTGTAAGGCAAAGTGTCAAACTTGTTTTAAATGTTTTCAATAACTTTACAATTGCAGCATTATACTCCGAAAATCACAAAGAAACTGCAGCATTCGTAGAAGTTTTTGGTCATATTAAAAAAACTGGACAAAAATTTAGTCCAATTTATAGTGCAGAAAATGAAAATGTTTTGTTTTTGAAAACGCTTTTAACCTGGTTGACAAATTGGAATAATTACAATTTTAAGAATGATTTTCTTACTGTTCCTACATTTAAAGCTCTATTTCAAATAACGTCTACGATGATTGATTTGACTATATATAACGTAATTTTGCTGAATTGAAAATTATTCTTTTTTGCCGTGTGAAATACAAACAAATACTTTGGGGAGAAGATTCAGCCTCTAAAGAAGACTGAGTGGTTGCGAATATTTAGTTTCGTATTAGAGCATTCTCTCTCTCTACAAGGATGTAAGCGAACACATGGGCTTTATTTATTCAGAGTTACAATTTTTTTTTTTTTTATAAAATGCTCGATGTTAAATTAAAAAACTGCTCTCTGTTTTTTGCAAGATGGACTAGTTCTCACGCTGATCTTACACCTGTCCAGTCAGCTGTTTCCTGCCTACGCCCCTTCTTCTTTCGATTTTACCTTCGACTATTAATTGAAGAAGTTGTTATTTCGTTCCACGCATTACATGACCAAAATAAAAAGTTTTCCTTTTTTTGATTGTTAATAGTAGCTCTCTCCCTTTGTTGATTCTTCGGAGAACTTCTTCATTGGAAATATGGTCTACCCACGATATTTTCAGCATTCTTCTATACACCCACATTCCAAAGCTTTCTAATTTGTTCATATGTGAAACTTTTAATGTCCATGATTCAACTTCTTATAGGAGAACCGACCAGATGTAGCATTTAATCAGACGTAAACGCAATTACAAATTGATTTGGCGGCTGCAGAACAGTTGTTTGAATTTGTAAAACTATGATTTCTAGCTTTTTCAATTCAGTCCCAGTTATCATTAAGCCATGACCAGTATGCAACCTTGGCGAACTCCATTCATAATTTTTGTGTCTTTGGTGGTTCCATCTTTATTTCTGACATGAGCAGATTGATTCCAATACAAACTTCTGATGCATTGAATAATGTTGGGATCAATATCAATCTTGTTTAGCATTTCTAATAGTTTGTTATGATTGACTCTGTCGAAGGCTTTTTCGTAATCAAAGAAGCATAGAAATAAGTCTTTTTGCACATCTTTACAATTCTGCTCTAGGACCTGGATTCCGAAGAGAGCTTCCCGTATGTTTTCTTCACATTTGCTATATATTCTTATATGAAGTATTTTTAGAAATATTTTCAATGTGTGGCTCATCAAACTTATCAATCTATAATCGCAACACCGTTTCGCATTGGATTTTTTTGGCAGAATCATAAATGTGGATTTAAGCCACTCCTTTCGAAATATTCCAGTCGTGTATATTTTATTGAATATAGTTTCTAAAATACTCAGATTTTCATTATTAATAAGTTTAAGAATTTCGCTTGGTACCTCATCTGGACCACAAGTTTTTTGTTTTTAGCTATATTAATTGCCCTACGAATTTCAGCTATAGTTATTGGAAGATGGGATTGGTCATCGAACTCGTCTTCATAATTGAAACTTCTTTCAGAATCTCTGAAAAGACCTGAGATGTAGTTTTCCCACAGTTCCTTCCGTTTTTCTGGATCAGTAAGTATCTCATTTTGGCAGTCTGTTAGATTGGATGAATTCGATTTTTTGAAAGATCCTGCAATTCCCTTATTTTCTTATGAAGGTTCAAGTCGTCATGTAGATGTTGAAGACGCTCTAATGCATTACATTGTTCGTTCATCTAGTTTTCTTTTGCTCTTCTACATTGCGATCTGATTTCTTTATTTAGTCGTTTGTATTCCAATCAGTTTCAATTCCGAAAATTCCTTCTTTTTTTCATCAAAGACAGGATTTCTGGGGTCATCCATTTTTGCTTGGGAGATGGTTTCTTCTTCCCAAGTATATTCAGTGAAATTTCATTTAAAATCGTTTTTGTATCAAGCCATATTTCATTGCAGCTGTTATTGACGAGATAAATGAATTTTATTTGATCATTTATTTCACTTAAAATTCTTGCCTTTACATTAATGTCTTTGATCTTCTAATCAGAGAAAAAACAACTACTTTAATAAATATTTTTTCTCCCTTTCCTTCTGATTCGCCATATTCATTATTCATTATTCTTAACATTTCACGTTTATCAACAAATTACATAAATCACGAGATTGAGAGATGAAATTACATAAATCATGAGATTGAGAGATGAGATTGTATTTTTAATTTACCTGCAATATATTTTTTCTGTTCTGTGTGTTTATCACTAATTCTTATTAAAATTATTATACCACATTCATACATACCATGGGTGTATCAGTAATTATTATAGTGTTTCAAAAACTATAAAACTCTATTTTAGATCTATCATTCTTAGTACAGTTGCCGTACCAGATACATGCATACCTATGAAGTCATGTTTCTTTTTAGCACTTTTCCAAAAAAATTTTGAAAAAAAGTGCTTATTAGTTTCACTCTGTCCGACCGTCCGTCCGTCCGACCGTCCGTCCGTCCGTCCGTCCGTCCGTCCGTCCGTCCGTCCGTCCGACCGTCCGTCCGTCCGTCCGTCCGTCCGTCCGTCCGTCCGTCTGTCCGTGTGTCTGTTTACAAAACTTCTACACCCTTGAAGATAGAAAGCTGAAATTTTGTATGTACATAGATCTTTACTAGAAACTTATTTTCGTAGAACAAAATTTTTATCTATCTCCCCCCCTCTGGAAGTTATACCCCCCCAAAACCCTAAAAATGGCCTTTTTCAACTATTTGTTGCAATGAAACCATAAGCACTTTTGAAATTGTGCAAACGCAGAAAGGCAGCGGCTTGCTTCCCCTTGCGCGGTATACTATAGTTAAACTTTAGAAAACCAAAATGGCCGTTCAAATTTACCGTTATCTAAAGTCCTTTTTTTCCAAATTTTTGATTTCTTTTTTCTTTTAAACCCCAGCCTGTAGAAGCTTGAAATTTTAGGGGCTTTTAGACATTAATAAGTAGTTCATTTCGTTAGAAGAAAATTTTTTTCCATCTCCACCCCCTCTCAAGTTATCGCCTCTTGAAATTTGCAAAATTTGAATTTTTGACACCTTATATTTCCAAAACCGCAAACGCTTTCAAATTTCTATAAACATAAAAAGTTAGCGGTAAATTCCGTGACATTAAAAAATATAATTATTTTTCTTAACTCACACAATTAACCCTTAAAATCGAGCATTATGTTAACTCCTCTTTATATTAATTTTTGCTTTATTTCAAAGACTGCATAAATCGTTGATCCTAAATATATGCAATCCTAGAAATAGTTAAATATGAATGAAAATAATTTTAATAGCGTGATAGGTATGCATAGACTGTATTTAAAAGCAGAATTTTCACTTGTTGAAGGGAAAAGTGCTACAATACAAACCATTGGTTTGACACAACTTTATTTTTTCTCTTTTGTGTAAATGGATGATACTGATTCCGTAAATACTCTTTCAATGGGAATGTTTCACATGCGACAGGGCTGTGCAGCCTGGCATTATTTGCAAATGATGGGACTGGCTAATATCGTATACATAAATATTCAAAGCCTTTGAAATAAGTTGTATGATTTGGAAGGTCTAATTCATTCTTATATTTTTGATATCCATATAATTGTCCTGACTGAAATATGGATCGAATTTGTTGGTCACTAGGTTATCTAGTCACAACTTGAATGTTATTGGTATTTATAGATCACACAAGACGCTTGTCCTAATTTTATTAACAAGATGGCCGAAATTACAACCAACTATGAAAATTCTGGGTGATATGAATTAAAACTTACTAGAAATAGTTAACGATCAAATAATGACATACAAAAACTTATAGGTTTCTGACAGGTTTTTGGTGCTTAAGAAAATGCAGTCTGAATATGCTACAAGAATTTCCAAATCTGCAAGAACAATTATTGATCGTCTTGTTATCGCCGTAACTAAGAATAAATTCAATTTTGTGATCAGTAGTGCATCTCTCTCTGTTCAGGAAATGTTTTTCATTAATATTGGTTTTAGGCCTTTAATAAAGAACGAAAAGGAAGTTAAAACTGTGGTGGATTATGAAACAGTAAGGCACAGTGGGTTTTGGCGAAATCTAAATTTTTACGACGATTTTGATCGTTTTGTAGTTGATTTGCAGGGTATTATTTTAGAAAATACGAAGACTACTGAACACAAAAAGAAAAGGGGCATAAAGAAAGGGATGACGCAAGAGATAGTAGACAGGGTGAAAATTAGAGATTCTTATTCGCGTAAATACAAAAATCATACGCGACTTATTGACTTATATGAGAGAACGGGCGGTTAGTCAAATGATTTTTTAGGTTAAAAAAAACTATTTTTCGAAGGATATTGAAATTGGGCTAACGATCTTCAAGTGTTTGTGTGATTGTTATAGAAAGATAATTCACAATTTCACAATACATATGTGAAACGGCTACCGATTGAAAAAAAAATAGCCAACATAATGAACATCTTTTTCGTAAGTGCAATTGATGAAATAAATATTTCTTCTCTGCCAATAGATCTTTAACATATCAATAGTTACAGAAGAATAATTGGTGGGAGCTTTTCTCTATTTCCAACTAATTAGGCGGAAATTGGAAGTGTTATAGCGAATTTAAGGTCCTCAGCAGCACCGGGATATGACAATATTTCTGCAAGGTTTTTAAAAAAGTTCTCTTTGAAGTTGGTAGCTATTTTTGTCAGGTGAATTAAAGGTGCTATACAAAATTTAGTCCCTCAAAGTCTAAAGGTCGCATTAGTGAGCCCAATTTACAAGGCAGGTTTTACAATACCTTCTTTTTTTAGATTTGCAGAAGGCATTTGACTGTGTCGACAATGAAATTCTGCTTTAAAATTGGGAAATTTGGGATTCTTTGATTCTAATTTAAGGCTTTTGTACTCATATTTGACAAATAGTACTGTGGAATTCAATACTGATTGTCTTAAAATTACGAAGGGTGTTCCTCAAGGATCCATTCTCGGACCAAACCTATTTAAAATCTATATTGACGACATATCTCGTGTGAATATTAAGAATTCGATTCATATTTATGCAGATGATGCTGTAATAAAGTATTCGGGAGCCTCGGAGACTGAATAGAGGCGCAATATTGAAAATGATTTGCGTGTGTTTAATTTATGGACTCCCAGTACCAAACTAAATTTAAATACGAAAAAGACAAAGATTATGTTGCTAGATAATAAAATATACTCTCCGCAGGTATTTTATTTTGCGAACGAAGTGATTGAAATCATAGATTGTGTCAACTATTTGGGTTTGGTTATTGACACGAAATCGAAGGGGAGTAGCCGCATTCATCATGTTATAAATAAGATAACTCCCTACCTCTTTTTATTGAGAAGACTGCACAATTATATTTCCACACATGCAATTCATACTATATTATTATTCATTTATAAGGTCACATATTGTATATCTCAATCCCATATGGGGTGGTGCAAGTCAGAAAACAATGAACGAGTTAGAAATTATACATAAAAAATCGATAAAAAATATTCACTTCTATCCGATCATGCATCCAACAAGTTTATTATATTCTGATAATTATTTAACTTTGGCAAATGTATCTGAAATAGAGCTATACCTAGAAGCTTTCTAGATAATAAATAATCTGCTGGAACAGAACTTTATTTTAAACAAAAGGATAGATATTCACAAGCATAACGCAAGAAACAAAAGCAACGTTTACCTATCTCTTTTTAAAACTGGCCAGCAGAGTAATAACTGCTTGTACAAGAGTTTAAAATTATTTAATGGACTTCCAGTTGAACTAAAAGAAATTAATTGAATACGAGAATTTAAAAATGAAATAAAAAAGATTATTAAAAGATAGTAAGTGGAACAGAATGAAGAGTAAATTAATTAAATCCATTGGTCATCAATATTCATTAAATATGTACGAATTTGTTTATAATGTTTTCTTAAAAATTATTTCATGTTTTGTTTTATTTTTTTTCTTCTTTATAGTATTTATTTATAATTTTTATTCTAAAAAAAACAGCAAATGAGCTTTTTTTTCAAATTTAATAGTAGATTTATAAAAAAAAAATTAAAAAATTTTATTTAAGATTAAACAGTACTTAAAATAAAGCAAAAATTAATTTAAATAGGGCTCGATTTTAAGGGTTAATTGTGTGAGTTAAGAAAAATAATTGTAGTTTTTAATGTCATTTAATGTAAATTTGAAAAAGCCTACGCTTTCGGAAATAAAAGCAGTGAAAAATTCAAATTTTACAAATTTCAAGAGGCTATAACTTGAGAGTGAGTGGAAATAGAAAAAAATTATATCCTTACGAAATAAAGTATTTATTAGTGTCTAAAACCTGCTGAAATTTCAGGCTCCTACAACCTGGGGTCTAGAACAAAAACGGCATTAATAAAGTTGGGTCAAACCAATGGTTTGTATTATAGCACTTTTCCCTTCAACAAGGGAAAATTCTGCTTTTAAATACAGTCTATGTATACCTATCATACTATTAAAATTATTTTCATTCATATACAAAACTATTGCTAGGATTGCATATATTTAGGATGACGCATATATGCAGTCTTTGAAATAAAGCAAAAATTAATATAAAAAGGGGTTAACATAATGCTCGATTTTAAAGGTTAATTGTGTGAGATAAGAAAAATAATTATATTTTTTAATTTCATGGAATTTACCGTTAGCTTTTTGTGTTTATAGAAATTTGAAAAAGCTTGCGGTTTCGGAAATATAAGGTGTCAAAAATTCAAATTTTACAAATTTCAAGAGGCGATAACTTGTGAGGGGGTGGAGATGGAAAAAAATTTTCTTCAAACGAAATGAACTATTTGTTAATGTCTAAAAGCCCCTTAAATTTCAAGCTTCTGCAGGCTGGGGTATAGGAGAAAAACGACATCAAAAATTTGGAAAAAAAAAGACTTTAGATAACGGTAAATTTGAATGGCCATTTTGTTTTTCTAAAGTTTAACCATAGTATACCGGGCTAGGGGAAGCAAGCCGCTGCTTTTATGCGTTTGCAAAATTTAAAAAATGCTTATGGTTTCATTGCAACAAATAGTTAAAAAAGGCCATTTTTAGTGTTTTGGGGGGGTATAACTTCTAGAGGGGGGGAGATAGGTGAAAATTTTGTTCTACGAAAATAAGTTTCTAGTAAAGGTCTATGTACGTACAAAATTTCAGCTTTTTATCTTCAAGGGTGTAAAAGTTTTGTAAACAGACACACGGACAGACGGACGGACGGACGGACGGACGGAAGGACGGACAGAGTGAAACTAATAAGCACTTTTTTTCAAAAAATTTTTGGAAAAGTGCTAAAAATTAGGAAAAAACGAATTTTAGATAACGGTTAATTTGAACGGCCATTTTGTTTTTTTAAAGTTTGACTATAGTATGCCGCGATAGGAGAAACAAGCTACTGCCTTTCTGCGTTTGCAAAATTTGAAAAATGCTTATGGTTTCATTGCAGCAAATAGTTAAATAAAGTTGGGTCAAACCAATGGTTTGTATTGTAGCACTTTTCCCTTCAACAAGTAAAAATTCTGCTTTTAAATACAGTCTATGTGTACCTACCACACTATTAAAACTATTTTCATTCATATTTAACTATTTCTAGGATTGCCTATATTTAGGATGACGCATACGAGTATATGCAGTCTTTGAAATAAATCAAAAATTAATATAAAAAGGGGTTAACATAATGCTCGATTTTAAGGGTTAATTGCGTGAGTTAAGAAAAATAATTATATTTTTTAATTTCATGGAATTTACCGTTAGCTTTTTGCGTTTATAGAAAAAGCTTGCGGTTTCGGAAATATAAGGTGTCAAAAATTCAAATTTTATAAAATTTCAAGAGGCGATAACTTGAGAGGGGGTGGAGATGGAAAAAAAATTTTCTTCTAACGAAATGAACTATTTGTTAATGTATAAAAGTCTCTAAAATTTCAAGCTTCTACAGGCTGGGGTCTAGAAGAAAAACGACATCAAAAATTTGGAAAAAAAGGACTTTAGATAACGGTAAATTTGAATGGCCATTTTGTTCTTTTTAAGTTTATCTACAGTATACCGCCCAAGGGGAAGCAAGCAACTGCCTTTCTGCGTTTGCAAAATTTCAAAAATACTTATGGTTTGATTGCAACAAATATTTAAAAAAGGCCATTTTTAGGGTTTTGGGGGGGTATAACTTCTAAACGGGGGGAGATAGGTAAAAATTTTGTTCTACGGAAATAAGTTTCTAGTGAAGGTCTATGTACGTATGAAATTTCAGCTTTCTATCTTCAAGGGTGTAGAAGTTTTGTAAACAAAAAAAGTGTCCACGGACGGACGGACGGACGGACGGACGGACGGACGGACGGACAGAGTGAAACTAATAAGCACTTTTTTCAAAAATTTTTTTGGAAAAGTGCTAAAAATGGCATTTTTAGGGTTTTGGGAGGGGTATAACTTTTAGAGGGGGGTTGAGAGGCAAAAATTTTCTTCTACGGAAATAAGTT
This sequence comes from Condylostylus longicornis, assembly GCF_029603195.1. Lineage (NCBI taxonomy): Eukaryota > Metazoa > Arthropoda > Insecta > Diptera > Dolichopodidae > Condylostylus > Condylostylus longicornis. The sequence goes on from NW_026578120.1 coordinate 813,212, forward strand.
TCTAGTAAAGATCTATGTACATATAAAACTTTAGCTTTCTATCTTTAAGGGTGTAGAAGTTTTGTAAGCAATGGACGGACGTACAGATAGAAATTTTTGGAAAAGTGCTAAAAATGTGGAACACTGAAATTTTATCTAAAATTTTACTTAACTTAATTTAATTTTTGTTTACAATATTTTGTCTCTTTCTTGTCGAGATAATTCTTATAACCTATCTCTTAATAAAAAAGGAATATTCTTTTTCAATAAAAACTTTATTAATTTCAGATAAATACAAAAATATAAAATTATGTATAAGAAATTAATTAATTATGATTTTGAGAATAGTGAATCTGGAAGTGGTAAGCAAGCGAAAACAGCTTGGACCAAGGCAAACAATTCGAAGCCAATATTCTAAAGGACGATGTATCGTTAATTTTTTTTAAGATAGAAAATTATTTTCTATTAATTTTATTCAATTTGCAGAAAAGCTTTAGTAAGTATATATGTATTATGTATGTATATCAATTTATGTCTGAAAGTATATACATATTTTTGTATGTATATAATGATGTATTTTCATATTGACGTTTAATTGACATAAGAGAAGAATATTCGAAAAAAATTTTAATAATAGTATTACGGAGAAAAGTTTTCGTGAATCATTTATTATTATATTATTTTTATAACCGGATAAATTGTAATAAATATATTTTATTACTCAACGTATAATATAAGTATAATGTATATAAATAATAATAGAATATGTAATTAAAATTGTCTTTAATTTTGGTTTATTTAATATTTGGTAAAACGGCTTATTTATTTTTTATTTACGTATGTACATAAATGCAGCTTTAATTTTTTGTGAATTAAAGTTTGGAATGATAAAATGTTTTTTTTTTTTTTTGCCGAAGATGACTTTAAGTTACTTTTAGTTTTTAAGTTTGAAATTAATACAGTGCCATAGCCAATTAAAATCACAAAATAATGTTTTAAGTATAAATATTATTATTTAAATGTAATAGTATTGTTCATTTATTTATGTACGTATATTTATATGTCATATAGCAAATTTTTGTAGTGTACCTATTTAGTAGATAGAAAAACAAGCCAAAATAGAAAAATCGATTCAATTTTCAAGTATATTTTATAAAATTTAGTTAGTGTAATGTAATATTGATATGCTATTTCAATATTATTGGAAATATGTACTTATGTAAGTAAAGTAAACTAAAATATATACATGACATATGAATATTTTTGTACAAAAAATATTAAAACAATTTATAATCTTTAATATAAACTAAATACTTTAAAATTTAAAACTTTACACTAATGATAATAAATGTATATATATGTAAGTGCACATTTTGGTGAATATAGAGTATTATGTTATTAATTTAGACATTTCTCAATTCAAAAAGATTATTTTAGTAAGAAAAATCATTGCGAATGTAAAGTTTTGATTGTGACCTTATTTTTTTCTATTGAAAAAATCCATACGCATATAAACATAGCCTCAAAGGTTAATAATATAATAAAATTACATAGATACATAATACGGGTATATATATATTTACATAACACTACGTATTTATATGAAACGTATTATGTAGATTGTACATAAATTATGTTTGTTTTCAATGTGTATATGAGTATACACATATTTTTGTATATACTTTAAGTGTAGCGTTGAAACTATGTTAAAAGTACTAACATAATTTCGTTATTTATATATAACTGTCACTATTAAGTAGTCAAAAAAAAGCAATCAATACCGTGATTTAATCAAATCAAGTTACATTAACAATTTTAATGGAGCAAAAATATTAAAACTGCACCCGAATGTTTTATTTATTAAAATTTTTTAATCATGTTTTAAAAAATTTAAGAAAGAAATCAATATATAATACAAATTAATATTGGAAGAAAAAAAAATATTTCAAGAAGGTAAGATTTTTGCAATGCATTTTGTACTTAATACATACTAATGTACGTAAATAAGTATATTTAAGTTAATATATCTTTATGATTTAAAAGGAAAATATACAAAAAAAATGAATTTAGGTAGAAATAAATTCGCACGCGGTCAGCGGTTTTCAAATTTATGTTAGTATCATTCTTTTTTTATGAAGTTTTTCGAAATTGTCAAGGAAACCTCGTTTGAATTTCCAATTTCATGGGGGCAAAGTTTTAACCAAGCTCTTTCGCGTATCGCGTTAATTTAGGTACAAAACCAAATAAATATTACACATACATATATATATATATTCTGCAAACTTGGATTAATTTGTAGAATATATGTATATGTATGATCATGGTTGAATGTAACGTTTACATTTTTTTTTATACTTTCTCAATGAGGATTTTTTCCTCACGTGAGTTTTTATTGCATTGTTTTTAACCAGAAACGATGTTATTTAACTGGCCAAGGTCATAGATGGATACAACTAAACAATTTAATACTTAAAATAATTTAATAATACCGAGTCACATTATACACTTACCTGTATAGAACACTAAATGAAAATTAAAATTAAATTTTCAAGTAAAAAAGTCAGTTTTGGTCTTTACTAAAATTGAGTGCACGCCTATTTTAAGTTAACTTTATCTTAATTTAAAACTTTAGAACCTCTACGCTTAGAAAACTTATATACGTAAACGCTTATCATTAAACAAATACTTTGAAATCAGTATAAAATATAAAAATTTCATTCAACTCTTAGGTAGATACTTACTTTTGATAAGAATATATAATTTTATATTTTTTCTTATTAGTGTTTTATTTTTATTTCAATTGAATTGATTTCATATATAGTTTTTAGCACTTTTCCAAAAATTTTTTGAAAAAAAGTGCTTATTAGTTTCACTCTGTCTTCACAAAACTTCTACACCCTTGAAGATAGAAAGCTGAAATTTAATACGTGCATAGATCTTTACTAGAAACTTATTTTCGTAAAACAAAATTTTTACCTATCTCTCCCCCTCTAGAAGTTATACCCCCCCAAAGCCACAAAAATGGCCCATTTTAACTATTTGTTGCAATGAAACCATAAGCATTTTTGAAATTTTGCAAACGCAGAAAGGCAGCGGTTTGCTTTCCCTAGCGCGGTATACTATAGTTAAACTTTAGAAAAACAAAATGGCCGTTCAAATTTACCGTTATCTAAAGTCCTTTTTTCCAAATTTTTGATGTCGTTTTTCTCCTATACCCCAGCCTGCAGAAGCTTGAAATTTAAGGGGCTTTTAGACATTAACAAATAGTTCATTTCGTTAAAAGAAAATTTTTTTCCATCTCCACCTCCTCTCAAGTTATCGCCTCTTGAAATTCGTAAAATTTGAATTTTTGACATCTTATATTTCCGAAACCGCAAGCTTTTTCAAATTTCTATAAACGCAAAAAGCTAGCGGTAAATTCCATGACATTAAAAAATATAATTATTTTTCTTAACTCACACAATTAACCCTTAAAATCGAGCATTATGTTAACCCCTCTTTATATTAATATATTATATTATATTATAATATAATATTCAAAGACTGCATAAATCGTTCATCCTAAATATATGCAATCCTAGAAATAGTTTCGTTTATGAATGAAAATAATTTTAATAGTGTGGTGGATATACATAGATTGTTTTTAAAAGCAGTACTTTCACTTGTTGAAGGGAAAAGTGCTACAATACAAACCATTGGTTTGACCCAACTTTATTTGATTCACAATTTATTTAAATTTAAAGTCTCGTATACATTTTAAGTTTAATGTCTTTCATAACAATATACTCTATGGGGTTGCAAATGTTTACTTCTTGGTGTTACATACGTCATGATAAATTTTATACACCCCCCCTCATAATATATTGGCAAGAATAATAAATTTAAATTCAAAAATAGAGTGAAACTATTAGTACATTCAATATATGTACGTTATACAGTCAAACTAACTTAATATCAATCCTGTTTAGCACCATAATTCGGTTATTTATGTACTTACATATATTTTTATGAAGAAAGATCTCCATAAAATTTTATGCGTATTCGAGCTTGCTTAATAGAAACACTCTTAAAATCACGTAATTTTCGGCATCAAAATGATTAATTTTATACAATTTCGCTAATTTAAAATAGAAAAATTAAAATTTGACAGAAAAAAGTTGATGAAATACAGATAAAGAATTCTTGCTTTTGTAAACAATAATTGTAAATCTTTTCGATTTCGACATACATACATATATTGAAACTCAAACTATATGTATGTTAGAATGTAAAATATATAGAATGTAAATGCTACCCATTGAAATAGCTGTCAATTGTGATTTATTATTGTCATTGTTTATAGTTTTTCCAACTTTTTAAATATTTGTAATTTAAAAACGCTTGCAGTTGTTTTCAAAGCAAGTATACGTAAAAAAAAATTTGTGAGCTCGCCTAATTTCATATAATCTGAATTTATCCGAGCATTGCCTAATTTCACTGCTTGCTTACAGTCACAAATTCCAGTACATTTTTCTAAGTGATATTAAGCGTTTTTCCACGGTATGTAGCTTTTTATTGCTATGTTTGTTATTCCATATTTTCTTATCGCTTATTTTTAGCACTTTTCCAAAAAAATTTTGAAAAAAAGTGCTTATTAGTTTCACTCTTTTCGTCCGTCCGTCCGTCTGTCCGTGTGTCTGTTTACAAAACTTCTACACCCTTGAAGATAGAAAGCTGAAAAAATCGTACGTACATAGATATTTACTAGAAACTTATTTCCGTAGAACCAAATTTTTACCTATCTCCCCTCCTCTAAAAGTTATACCCCCCGAAAACCCTAAAAATGGCCTTTTTTAACTATTTGTTGCAATGAAACCATAAGCATTTTTGAAATTTTGCAAACGAATAAAGACACCGGCTTGCTTCCACTAGCGCGGTATACTATAGTTAAACTTTGGAAAAACAAAATGACCGTTCAAATTTACCGTTATCTAAAGTCTCTTTTTTTCAAATTTTTGCTGTCGTTTTTCTTCTAGACCCCAACCTGTAGAAGTTTAAAATTTTAGCGGCTTTTAGACATTGACAAATAATTCATTTCATTAGAAGAAGATTTTTTTCCATCTCCACCCCCTCTCAAGTTATCGCCTTTTAAAATTTGTAAGATTTGAATTTTTGAAACTTTATATTTTCGATACCTTTCTTTTTCAAATTTCTATAAACGCAAAAAGCTAACGGTAAATTCCATGACATTAAAAAATATAATTATTTTTCTTAACTCACACAGTTAACCCTTAAAATCGAGCATTATGTTAACCCCACTTTATATTAATTTTTGCTTTATTTCAAAGACTGCATGTATGCATCATCCTAAATATATGCAATCCTAGAAATAGTTTTGTATATGAATGAAAATAAATTTTATTGTGTGGTGGATAGACTAAATATATAGACTGTATTTAAAAGCAGAATTTTCACTTGTTGAAGGGAAAAGTGCTACAATACAAACCATTGGTTTGACCCAACTTTATTTCTCTTTACTGTATATATTGTTAATACAATATTTTCTTTATTGCAAAACTTATAATAGGCATTGTAGTGAAAGGAGATTCAAGGTAACGGCTTCATATTCTGTGTCGTCATAGCCTGTTATAACGGGAAAACCTATTTCTGCTTTACCAATTTATGTCAAAATATCGTTGAAGAGCGGTAAGGATCTTCAGTTGTGAATACATACTGAAAAATTTTGTAATTTGTAAAACAGTGGTTCTTTCTCGAAAAGTGTTGCAATCAAGACACAAACTTTTTATTTATTTTTTTAATTACAATCCAGTAAAAGTTGTTTTTCCTTTGTTTGCATAATACACACGTTTATATTTCTACGAAAAAACTTTTCGAAATTTAAATTTTACTATAAAAGAAAACAGTTTTTTTTAAAGTTGTTATAAAATTTTACTTTTATAAAGAATATGGAAAGTTTGTTTGAAAGAAAAGATTTAAAAATTTGACAAAATATTGAGTACTTTATTGCACGATCATGAATCTAGCTTTCTTATTTTCCCACAAAGTTACATGCAGCTGTCCGAACCTGTGCAGCCATTCCACCAAAACTACAAGGGTATAATATGTGACCTATAATTGAACACACGACTGTCAAGTTTCATGAATTTAGCTTCAACTCCAAAAGCTTATTTTAAATACGTATTTGAAAAAATAATGGTTGCCAAAAGCTAAATATTTGGAAAAATAATAAAGTTAGATTCGTGAAACTTGGCAGTCGTGTGTCCAAAAATATAGTTCAGACATATCCGTGAAATTTTTATGGGATGGTTTCATAGATTTGAGAAACTGATATACAATAATGAAAGCTGTAGAGTATGATTCAATTGGTTTATAGTGGAAACGTTTTAACTTGTTAAATTCTAGAACAAGAACGATCATACAACTACATAAAGAAAACTTTTTGAAGATATTTTGACAGTTTTGAACAAGTTACTTTTGTCATAACATTTTTTGACTTTTAATCGTCTTTTTAGCAAAGCGTATATATGTACGTGCTTATATTCTTATTCCTCCATTACAAGAATGTCAAATAGAATGCAAGCTTTATATTATTGCAAGGCGTAATAAATCATCAGACTTTAATGGTAATAAGAGAATTGTTTCTGTCAACCGTTTTCATTACTTATAATCAAGCAACATAAATGCAACTACAAGAGATTGAATAACTAAATTTTTCTTTTCCTTTTGTTAGCTATAACACTAAAATTGGTTTTTCATTAACATAAAAATTAATTAAAAAAGGGGGTGGTACTATTTTAGCTAGTATATCCACATACTCGTTTCATCTGCATCCCCCTTACGTTTCATACATTTCTACAAATTCCTTTTTAAACATACTAAGCTAAAAAATATTTGTGACTTCAAAAAAAAAAAACAAAAATTCTGATTCTGACGAGCTTTTTCGCGAAAACTATGGCTAAAATCAAATTGATTGTAAGACCGAAAATAAAGAACAGTCAATCGTTTGTAAAACTTCCGATGGGTACTCTATGTCACATAGTTCCGAAATTATAAGCATTTATTTATATGCAGAAAAAACGTGGTTGCTTTTTATCAGCAGGTTAAAGCTCGAAAACGAGTATATCTACGTCTTTCCCACGCCCATAGAAGTTGTTGCTGGAAATTAATCAAGGAATCACCCCTGAAACTATTTGTCACCTTATGCGAAATATGCTGTATATGGAACGTATCTTGCAATTATAGCCGCACGAACGTATGTTCGAAGGGTACACTAAATTTGCCTTACCGTTGTAACGCTAAGAAATAATGGCCTGAGATATAGACTCAAATGTATGTTTATTGATCAGCATCGAATTCTGAGTGGATTTAGCTTTGTCTGTCCGTCCGTCCGAACGATAACTCAAAAAATAATTCACCAAATTTTCACAAATGATTTATTGTAGTAAGTGCCAGAACCCTATTTTAATTGAACATGATTGAGGTACCGGTTCGAGTAGCTGCCACACAACTTCAAAATTTATTTGGCTATATCTCAGAAACTATAAAAACTGTGATATTGAAATTTCACACAAACGAATATATAAGTAGGGTCAATGTGTTTGATAAATGTTATTGAAATTGCTCTTTCTGGTAGCAGCCATACAACTCCAAAAGTTATTTGGCATTATATCTAGTCAAAACAAATGTATTGTTATTGCTGCTATATGTGATAAAAATCATTGAAATTTCTTGATTCGCTTCTCATAGAGAATATTGAAATTTTGAAAAACACCGTACTGAAATTTTGTATAAATTAATATAGTAATACGATAACTTAAAGTCATAGTCTGTACCATAGTCAGCTATGGCATATTAATTCGGACTTAGGATAACAAATTCGTACGGGTACAGAGTTGACATTAGAAACTCTATTTTTTCTCATTTTTATTTATTTTTTCAGTTAGTTCAATTAAAATTTAAGTATATTTTGTATTTGGATCTATAACTGCATTTTATTAGCCAGTAAATAGGTAAAAAAATTAATACAAATTTTTATGTAAGAATTTAACATGGTATGTTATTTTTACCAGTTCTTTTTCCTAAAAAAAATAAAGCTAAAGTTAATATTCTCTTGGACGATGTGTGACATTTACTGTGAGTTTAAATTTTGGTAGATAATTCAGTGCAGTCAGCTTTGTACTTCAGCCAAATTGGAGTTTTCAAAACAAGTAAAAAATCGGATATGGTCAGCACATAACCAACCGCAATCTGTATTGTCTAGATATGTGAAATTGTTACAGAATGTTATAAAAATGCCTTTAAATACTTCTTTCCAATTTTTAAGGCGTCAGTAAGCTTTTAGTCAACTTACCAAGAAAAGTGCAAATCTGGCTCTTAGTAGAACTTCGCTTTCTGCTATCCGAATTTACTGAAAAACTCGCCATATAATTTCGATAACAACCAGAGCTCAAATATCAAATTTCAAGAAATTTTATCAATTGTTTCGAAAATATGGTAAAAAATGTAAAATCGCCCCACAGTTTGATTTCCGAGCCATGATCGTTCCAAAAAATTTATATGTTCTTTGTGTTAACATTCCAAATTCAGATATTAAATTTCAAGGAAATTTATCGAAATTTTCTTTTTATATGGGCAAAAATCTAAAATTTACCCGCAAAAAAGTCCAGTTCCCAAGGCCTGATATATCCCAAAAGTTGATCAATCCGTGACATAGCCAAATCAAACTCACATAAAAAATTTCACATAACCTCCCTTATGTTATGAATGCGGCTCTTAAAAAAATAGTACAATAAACAAAATTTTAGTGAGAAATGCGAAACGTTCGGAAACAGCTCAAATGTATTAAATGTCCGAGTGCAATAAAACAAGAACTTCTACTATTTTTATCGATATTTTTCTCAATATGATGAAATATATTTAATATTCAGCCACTGTCATTGTCTTTTAGTTAATTTGATTAAAAAGTTACCTATTTTTCATTTTCTTTGTCTTTTAGTTAATTTGATTAAAAAGCTATCGATTTTTCAAATATTGGCTATTTTATACAAACAATTACGAGAATAGTAATAAAAGCAGTATTATAATTAGCAATGCAATGTTTTTTATATTTATTATTAAACAACTATAATGGAAATTTCTTTACATACAACTGCAGAATAGATGGATGACGTAATTAGAAGTACAACTAAGACGATAAATTTATTCAAAATTTTTGTCCTCGAACTGGATTTAAAAATCTTTTCTGAAGTTGTATGAAAAAATTTCCATTAGTTATTCTAATAGAAGTAGTCTTTCTCTGACTTACAACTCATTTTAATACAAGTTCTTATAAGTGTTATCTTGAATATGGAAAACTTTTTCCATAAGATATGGCATTCATATTATATCAAATCAGTTTTGCGTTATTGGTAGACGAAAAATTTTGAAAAATGTTTTTAACAATTCAAAAAAACTTTTTTGTTATGAAATAATCGTCTAGATGACATAAACTTGAATACTTATCTATTTCTATTCAAGCTCTAAAATTTAATTTTCGCCTCGACACAAAAATGTCATTTATTGTTTAAGATATTAAGAATGCACAATTTTGAAGTACTTTTAATAATAATCAAACATAATTTTGCCAATTAGCAAAAAAAAAACTCTGACGAGATCACATTTTTCTAAAGTTTTTTTGTGGACTTTTATCGATTTGTCAACATATACTTTGTCCAACTTTAATTTTGAAGAGAAGTGAAAGATTCACACACAACACATCACAATAAAGTTTACGCTTTTATGCATTTCATAAAACATATTTATAACGTGTAAAATATATGTACGTTATATGTATATATTATGTGTAACATGTGAGTACTAGCACAATAGATATCTAAGTATGTACGAGTATGTTGTTTTGATTTATTTTTTTTTTGAAAAAGCTTTTTTAAAAGATGTACAATATTATAAAACTGAGTTTTGTGCTAGAAATAGAAAAAATACTTTAAAGTGAAAACCTCGCATGGTATATGTAACGAGCGAAAAAAGAACATTTAAGAGTATTAGTGCGAATAGAATAGTATTAAGGAGAAAAATCAACACATTAAACAATATGAAATTTGCTATATCGCATAAGTCGTTTTTGTTATTACTTTATTCCTTGCTATTGCAATCAATATTATTAAATTTTATTCAATTGAATTTAGTTTTTTTATATAGTTTTTTTATTAGTTTAATCAAAGTATGCGTTTTTCATAGTATTACATAGTATTTACATATAAAAAGTTAAAAAGAATTTATTCAATAATCGTGAATATTTAAAAGTTATCTTTTATTAACAATTAATGTGCATTATTTTAAACCAATTTTATTTGCCGACGGTAATTGGTGAATATGTAATTTATTTGTCCTTGGTCAAAAAAATAATAAAGCTTATTTAAGGTAAATTAAAATAAGTTTAATCAAATTATCTGTATGTTTAAATTAAGTTTACATTCATTTATTGAATAATCAATATACATACATACATATATTTGTTTATCAATAATATTGAAACATCAGTTTATATTTTGTTTTCTTTGAAGAAAATTTTTCGGCATTATACTTTTTATTGTTAATGAAGTATAATAAATCATACAATATAAAATATAATAAAAGCATAAATAAATAAGTATCTTTCCGTTTAGAGCCGTAACATCTATTTTAACCTTCATGCATGCCATTTTTATGACGGTGCGACGACATCCCAATATTGATGATCCTTTTAGGGATATTTGAGCTGTTTATCTTGAAAGTGGCATAAGTCACTTTTTCAAAAAAATCGAGTTAATGGCAACACTAAATACAATTGAACAGTATCTTTTCATTTTAAAAAAATTTTGCACTCAATAAGTTGAGAACTATTGAGATTTGTTTTGGTAATTAACGGGCTTAGTGTAAAAGAAATAAAAAACATGTGATAGAAATAGAAACATTGTTTTGAACTATTTTCAGTACTTTTAAAGAAGTTGTGATCATTGGACTAATTTTTTAAGTGCGAAAGAATAGTGCGGTTTTGTAAATTATATTACAGTGACATCTAATATAGTACACATAATTAGCATTATTCTATTAAAATTACTTTTATTTATGATGTTATCGGCCAGCGAATCAGGTACAACATACTTATAGTAGTTATGGAATTAGGTGGCTTTCAATGTATTATTATTTTACAGAAATATTTTATAAAATGAGAAAAAGCGTTAACCCCTGAGTATTTCATCAGATGAAGAATCGACTTCTATGGAGTCATCAGAAAAGTCAAATGGGTTTTCGTTTTAAGTTTGGAATTCCGTAATTTTTATAACAATAATATTGACATGTATCTTTGGGATGAAACGATAGCATCAAGAGGTTCTCAGGAAGTTCCTTTCTTGTTGCATAAAACATCTTAAGAATGTCACAACTCAAAAGCACATTATTGCATATAGTGACTCATGTACAAGGTCAAATCGTAACGTAAAACTGGCATTACCTTGAATGAAAATTGTACAGTCTTCAGAAAATGATATTGAAATTCTGGATCATAAATTTTCAATATCGGGCCATTTATACTTACCAAATGATCGTGACTTTGGTGTAATAGAAACAACCTTGAAAAAACCAAATGTTTTATACATTCCAAAAGATTATTATAGCGTGATAGCCGCCTGCCGAAAAAATTCCTTCACAGTACCCAAGATGGAGGGAAAAGATTTATTTCAAAACAATCATTGGAAAATTCCGTTTCAAAAAGAAAAGTAAATACGGACCCAAACAAAGTGAATTGGCTAAAAATTCAATGGATACGATTTCACCATGATATTTCCTATAAAATATTTTATAAACTAATTTAAGATGAAAGAGATGAATTTCTAACTTTGGATTTGTTACCAAAATACTGATATATTTTCATATAAATTACTCATACTTACATAACATGTTTCTAAATGAACTAATTAATTTTGTATTTTATGAATATTAAAATAAATAATACTTAAATTAAACCTTTATATTCAATATGTTGATGGTATAAATTATTATTATACACCCAACTCTTTTTTCACACGGTAGATACCGAAAACCGTGCAAAAAAGTATATTATTTTTTATTGTTCTAATTGTCGCTTCATTCAAACGGAAATTTTTGCCAACAGATGTAGGACCTTCACCTCTCTCAAGACAGTCTAAGATTTTAATTTTAGCTTCTAAAAAAATCGCTTGTCTTTTGCGATTATTTTTTGATATTTCAGACATTTTATTAGGCTATAATAAAATTTAAATAAAAATCACTTATTAAACAATTTACTAAACCATATTTACGGAATAATATTACCTTTTTGTTGTAAATTCAAACAGAAATTATACTGGCACTAAAACTTATAAAAAACAAATAATTTTTTCGACACACTTTTAAATACAATTATGTTTACATTCTTAATGATAACGCAATTTTGAAAAACAGACAAACATAAAGTGCGACTAGAATTCTAGGAATTTCCCCAGTTATAATTTTTTTGTAACTGGGGTTTTTTTGCAACTTTTTTGAACATCGTGTTAGAATAAATAATTCGTTTAAAAAAAATATTTTTTGCTTTTTGTGGACCGTGTTATTTCAAAATCGTGTAAAAAGAGAGTTGGGTGTATATGTAATTTATTCAACAATTTCAGTAAATCACTGCCCTTTCAAAACATCACTTCAGTAAAATACGTCGGACAAAATTAATATAAGTCAGCAATTTTTCGAAAATATTTATTTTGAAAGTGGCTTTTCTCGAAAGTTAGCATCCATATTTTTAAACGTGCTAAAATGCAAACCTTTAAATATCTCGCTTAAAAACAAAGTGACTTATGCCATTTTCAAAATAAACGGCTGATTTATGATATTGAAGTTGCTTGCCGGTATATGGCGGCAACTTTTCAAAGATTTTATACCATTTTATTACTCTTCGTTCGGACTAGTATTTTTCGCTTCTCTTTTGGATGTACAATACAATAAATTTTAATAAATAACAACAATACCACTAACACTTAATAGGTACTTTTTGATTGATTTAAATTAAATTTGCACGTATTTAACTTTAGTTTAAAATTTTTTGCATATAAAGAAGAGAATTTGACTTTATATAGAACATTAGCAAATCTCAAACAGAACAGTCTTTTTATTTTTCTAATTAAAATTAAATAATAACAAATCTTTGATTTAAATTAGCGTTACCTAATTTAACTTATAAGAAATTGTGACTTCAAAAATGCAGTAAAAACGTATTTGCTACAATGTATCATATTCAAAAATGTATTATAAAAGCTCTTGACGTTGTATCATATTCAAAAATGTAAAATAAATGTAGTGGATACGTAAAATAAAAGCAGAGAGAGTAGCGAAAAAATTTAGGCTGCATTTTATATACATGTCATAAATATGTTACCAGTGTTAAATAATAAATAAACAAAAGCTAATTTTTGACAGAAAATTGTAAGCCGTCCAGTTTTTTTCTAAAATTTAGTATAATGAGCTATTTTTTTTTAAACTTTGGTAACGTTCATTATGTAAAAGCAAAAGTAATATTTTTGTGTGTGACATTACATTTTTATATTCTAATTGAAAGTTTTCAACAACTTTTGTTACATTTGGATTTGTTCTTTGAAAATGGAAAATTTATTGGATCTTTTATAGGTTTGCTAATTCGTATATGCATACCATCAATGCATCCTATGGTGTTTGGCAAAGGACGGCAGCGACTATTTTCAAACCCTTCAATTATTTGTCTTTGTGCAGCTTCACTTCGAGGGAATTTGATAACTTTACCTTTCAGTTTGGCGATTAATCGTGTTATTTTAACAAAAATATGGTAGGCTGTTCCCTGTGCTATTCCAAACCGGTCACTAACTTCTCTGAACGTATTATTGTTTGCCAATTTCCATATGGTAACAAGCAAACAATATTTCAGCGGAAAACTTGGCCGACCGATCTGGTTTGAAACAAATGATGGCTCTAACATGTTATATACCACCTAAAAGTATTTACAAATTCAAATCTATGCTTAGTTGTTAATGTTTGAATATACACTTACTTCAAAGGTAGCTGTACTCATTCGAAAATGACTGAAAAATACGTCATCAAGATATTTTTGAATAATTTGGTCGAAATTTATTATTTTTGGAATTTTCCTTGTTAGTTTGTTTGGTTTTACAATATTACAAAGGAGAGCACATCTCTTTTTTCTTCTTTTGTTTAAAATTTTTTTAATTTCTATTAAATTGCTGTTTTGATTAAAGCTATTGCAATCCAATAAATTTAAAAAATTCATTATTCATTTATTTTTAATTTTACTCTGAAAAGATTAATTTTATAATATTATTGTTTTTAGAAAACTGTTTTTGAAAATTACTAAACGTCAAAAAGTTTATAGATCGTCAAATTCATGTTCAAAAAGGTAGTAAAAGCTTTCGTATTTTTAATACAACGCAGTGGTATTAAAAGCTTTGCGGCGGTAGTAAAACTGTATTAAAACTGTTTTAAAACTTTTTGTACTGCATTTTTGAAGTCACAGAAAGTATTGTTCTTTAATTTCTTTACGAAACCAAGAGAAATTGATTTGACCCTTTTTAAAACTTAACTTAGATAGCCGTTCTATACTTAACAAATAATATTGAGTGAAGAAACTATTTAAAATTTTCTTTAATTTTTGTTGATTAACAAGAAAACTTTAGTAAAAATTCAAAATATTTACGCAGATTATTTTGTTATAAAATATATTAAACACTCGAAATATTTACGTACATATATATTGGATTCTTTATCTTATGTAAATTATTTACATATACATACATATATGCGTTATTTTATACAAAAAGAATTAATAAATTATTGTATAATTTAAATATTTTTGAAAAAATCAAAACAAAATTAACACGTTGAGATTCATGACTATAAAAAAATATCAAAAATTCTTACGTTGGGCTCCAAACAAAATTAACACGTTGAGATTCATGACTATAAAAAAATATCAAAAATTCTTACGTTGGGCTCCATCATGCAAACTGTTAGCAAATCTAAAAGGCTTCGTCGAGCCCGCGCTTACCTGTGATACTTACAGGTGTAATTCTGCAATTTTGAGAAACTAGGTATACATAACGCATAAGTAAAAGAGCTGCATGTATAATTTTAAGCTATTTTTTCTCCGTAGAAATCAAATTTATCTCGGTGTTACTTAATTATTCGTATGTTCAGCAATGATTCAACGCATGAAGCTTTTCTTATGTTCGCCATTTTTGGCATTTTAGGTTTGCTCAGCGGTAATACATTGAAACTCAACATATTGAAATATGAAAGAATGTAGTTTAGTAATTCATTTAACGAAGGGAAGAAAATTAAAGCTTAGATAAGGATAGATAATGTAAACAAAATATACAAAGTTCACAAGTTAAAAACAAAAAATTAAAAAATTTTTCTCGAACCGGACTCGACCCAGTGACCTACCGCTTTCTAGGTGGACGCTCTACAACTGAGCTACATTTCTTTATACCTTTGTAGATGATGATACATAATGAACAACGATCAACTAAAAATAAATGTTGAAAATAAATATAGACAATTAACTAAAGCTGTTAGTAAAGTCAAATTGAAGTGACGTACCTATGAAAATAAATTCACAATGACTATTAAAGTAATTATTAAGGCTGAACTCATCCAGAGGATAATCAAATAAGTAGATGTTATGAATAAAATTAAAAAAATAAAAGAAAAGGACGAAACTACTATTAAAAAGTTACTCTTTTTCATGTTGTCTTTCGATTACACCGAAGACATGAATGCAATATATAAAATAGAATATCTTCAGCGCATGGGAATGATAGTTGAGCCTCGTAGTAAGTAATGAGTCCATTCCGCATTGCAAAAGGTGCCAGAGATTTGGACACACACAAAGATTTTCTAAATTGTTTTGAAAGAGGGGCTAAATGTGTGAAAATGCTAGTAATCATATGACATGATCATAGAATGTATTAAGAAAGACAATTTTCAGGCGAGGTACGCAAACTGAAGTGAAGTACACCCTGCTAGTTACCGAGGCTGTTTAGTGGCTAAGGAACTACAAAAACGGAAAATGAAAAGGAGTCGACCTAAACGGTCCTGGGTAATCATGAAGGGAAACCAAGAAGAATTAATACTTTTGCATCAAATAGGCAAAAAATGATGTTACATATTTTCAAAATTGCAGTGACTTTCAAAATTGCAGAAACTTATATAGATAAGAAACCTAAAAAAGGCATGAACAATATTGAAGTTGACAGCAATACAATGCGAAAACCTAAAGAAATTGACAGTAGCATAATGTAAATGATACAAGACGTGCTACAATGAATTGACGAGATATCAATGAGACCATCTACTACGGAGAATAGATACACTAATGGAGTTCTAAGTAAAAAGCCCTAATTGGAGGTTTTTCATAAAAAAATATCGACGTATGTCTGTTGTCAGAAACACATTTGGGAAGGATTTCGATGTACTTGATTATTGATGCTATAGGGCAACTCACCCTGGTAATAATTCATGAGGAGGTAGTGCTATTTTAATTAGGGAAATCATGGAGCATAATGAAGTATCCAAAATAAAGACGGAGAAGATTCAGGTTGTTATGGTTAATAATAAAGAATAAAGTTGAACTATTGAAAGAAGAATAAAATTTAACTATTTGCTGGTTACTTGGAAGGAATTTTTTAATCAAATAAACTAATTTTTAGCGTTTGTTTAGTAGAAGATTTTGATATATATGAAAACTTTATATACTTTATTTAATGAAAATGAAATTTTTCAAGCATTAAGCATACTTTAGTTAGATGTCCTAGCTTATGATCTTATTACTGCTGAGATATTAAGAGAATTGATGAGAAAGGCTACGACATAACCTGAGGTATGTTCCTAGTGCTTGGAAAGTAGCGGAAGTTGCTATAGACCATTTTCGCTGCTATCAATGATATAACAACTTTTAGTTTGGTTTTAGAACAAATCATGCAACAACTGACCAAGTACACAGAATAACAAATATTGTGGAAAAAAGAGGAAAATATGTTCGACAGTATTTTTGGCCGTGGCGTTCCATAAAGTTTGGCATGACAGTTGTTACTTTTGCAATTCGGGGAATTACTTGAGTCGTGTTTATCTGACAGGTTTTTCCAAATCAAATCAAATAGGACGAGGAGTACTCTACACTTAGGTAAATGAGATCTGGTGAACCTCAAGGTAGTATTCTGGGTCATATGCTATATGTGCTTTATACAAACGATTTTCCAGACTGGAGGGTGTAACTAATGACTAAATTTGCCGACGATACAGCAATATTTTCACTGGGTTCAAATGTTGAAAAATCGACAAAAAATTACTGGAAGCAAATAGTAATGAACAAATAGATGGAAAGTAACACTAAATGAAAGTAAACCTGTACATGTAAATTTCTCAAATAAGAATTTACTAAACCCACTCTAATTGAGTTTTTACATTGCTAAAGTATCAATCCAGAACGCAGCGGAATACCTAGGTATGACTTTATGTGTTAAGCTCAAATGAAACGAATATGTAAAGAAGAAAAGAATAGAATGAGAAAGTAAATATAGAGAATGCTATTGTCTCCTCGTGAACTAAATTGGCATCATACAATAAGGTGTTGATATATAACCAAATAATAAAGTCAATATGGACGTGAGGCTTACAGCTATGGGGTTGTGCCAATCAAACACACATATAATAAATACAAACTTTTCAGAAGAAGGTCCTCCGTAATATGGTGTGTGCTAACTAATGGTTTTAGAAATTTACCATCCAGGTGTGTTTTAGGTTGAGTTAAGGTCCCCCGCTCTTGATAGGTCTGATGATAGTTTGAAGTTCACCTATATTTGTCTTTCGATTATTTTTAACATATGTATTAAAAAGAAAAAGTTAGTGTTGGGTAAAATTCGTACGTTTATGGTGTTAACACCCTAAACTTTTTTTCTTCTATTATAACATGATATTATAGAAGAAAAAAAAGTTCATGTAATAACGAAAAACTTTTTTGCCTGCTAAAGTTTATGAGTTTATTGCGTTATTATTATTCATGCTCGAATTATATTTTTTGGCTGATTTTATTCAATATGCAGAAAATGTATAACAAAACAATAATATTAAGAATAAATTATGCACAAATGTATGTTACCGCTTGTGCTGCGTAACATGCTTATTAAACTTATGAGGAAATAATCATAACACGAAAAATAAAAAGTCCTGCAACAAACCTGTGTAGAGTTTAAAATATAATATACATACCTAAAATTTTGCGAGAATTCAAAATAATTTTTTGGTTTTATTTTTTTATGCTATTCTTCCGAAGATGAAGAATATGAGCGAAAATACACGATAGTTGGCTTTCGGATTTGGCTTGTACAATATAATAGAAGGCCCTAGTGATCGTCGCACTAATTTCAAATATTTTTGAAAACAAAACAGTCCCTATATCACAAGGGTAATCCTACAATTTAGAGAAACTAAGTATATGTATAAATAAAAGAGCTACATATATAAAATTCTAGCATTTTTTTCTGCTCACTGGTAATACATTCAGACATAACGTGTTAAAATATGAATGCATGTACATTAGCAATTTATTTAATAAAGGAAGGAAAATTAAAACTAGGATAAGGCTTGTCGTTGGCTTGCAAAAAATAAAAAATTACGTCCACATGCCCGCAGTGCTCATTATAGTACATCAATAAGTAATGATTTGAAATGAACATGAACTGAAGTTTTAAAACAAAAATACAAAGTTCACTTCTCTATGCGTTGTCGGTTTGCTTTAATAGCAGTACAATGTGCACGAATCACATGTTTAGTATGAATAATTCAGTAATAAATTAGAATAAATTTATATTGAAATGAAGCTAAACATGCAGACATAATATACACATTAGGTTCTACATAAACTTAACATATTAACTAACATAATAAGTTACAATATTTTTTGCAAGCATTATGTTTTAAAAAAAAAATTCATACGAACACATAACGAACACAGCAAGATATTGTCTAGTTTAGTTAAAATGTTGCATGAGACTACGAAAATGCCTTTTGAATAATCCTCACAAATTTTGGGGAGGCTAGTACGCTTGTAGTATGCATGCATGTATATACGTTCGTCACTTAACAACTATATTTTAATTTAATATGAAGTGCAGTTAATCGAGAATTGATTCTCAATAATCTGTATTGTATAACATAGAATTTTTCTTGTATTTCCAAGAGAATTTCGTTATTATTAGTTTTTAAACCGGCAAGGTAGCAGTGTTGTAATTTAAAAGAATAGAATTATATAAACGTACTCAAATAAATAAATCATGTAAATGTAATAATAAATAAATTGTTATAATAATAAATGAAAAATAATTAAATGATATACATATAATAAAAGAATTAAAATAAAACAAAAAGGAAGTAAAATAAAAAATCAATTAAAGTGTTTCAATAAAATAAAATATTAGGTGCCGACGACGACCATACGCTTTTAGTTAACATACCTAGAAAAATAAAAATTTAGCTCTTATCATGGGCTTATTTTATGCAAACCATTTAGTCCCTGATAAATTCTTCAGTTAGTTCCCGTGGTAAACAGAACTCAAACTTTTAATTTTCAGAAATTCCATCAAACAGCTTCATAAATTTGATAACGAACCCCCTTGTTCGGTTTGCGACCCAAAAAATTGAAAGTTTATGGTGTTGATGTTTTCTCCTTATATGCGCAAAAATGTAACTTGACTCGAATTTTTTGTTTTATTTACTTTATATTTCCATTATGTCGAATGTGTCGATCACTTCGTCTGTAAACGAATTGAACCCTAATTACTATGTACATGTGTACACATTTACATATACATAATGTTTCTATTATAACATAATATAAATGCATAAAAACTTTTTTGGCTACTTACGTTTATGAGTAAAACCAAACATAAAAATGACTTTTTTTAAGTGTTACTTTATTTCATATGCGTGTTATGATGATTTCCATTTATTATACACGCTTCTGTACTACAGGTCATAAACATTATAATTACCTATGTACTTTTATACATATACATAGCATAAACATGTACCTCTATATAGATTATAAGAACAGTACATAATAAGACTTTGTATGATAAACATCTAATTAGTAATTAATAATAAGAAATGAAATAAAATATAAAAAGCGTCTTTAATAATTCAACATGGCGTCAGAAGTAAAGCGAAGTATAATAATGTCGAAATAAAAAAAAAAAAAAAAATTTTTTTAAATTAAAGTCGAATTTTGGAATGATCGTCTAATTAGAAAAAAAAAATAATAAAAAAAAAAAATTAAAATTTATAATTCTAAAATTACTAAAATTATTTAAAGCTTTTTAGACACGCTTAGAAAAATTTTAAAGCTAAAGCACGTGTTTTATATTAAATCAAAAAAATATAACTTAGCAGAAGACAAATATTGAATAAAAATTTAATAGTTAATGTACATCAAAATACTTACTAATTTTGCATTAAAAAAAAAAAAAATTTTAAAATTAAAAAAAAAAATCTGATGTGGTCAGCACATAACCGACCGCATTGTGTATTGTCTAGTTAAATGAAAGTGTTACAGAATATTACAATATAAAAATGTCTGTTAAATACTTCTTTCCAATTTTTAGGACATTAGTAAGCTTATAGTTAACATACTTAGAAAAATGTAAATTTGGCTCTTAGTAGAGTTTCGCTTTGTGCTACCCGAATTCCCTGAAATGCTCGCCAGTTAGTTTCGGTAACAACCAGAACTCAAATATAAAATTTCAAGAAATTCCATCAATTTGTTCTGTGAATATGGTGGAAAATGTAAAATCGGCCCGCAAATCAGTTCTCGAGCCCTGATCTTTCCAAAAAAGTTATATGTTCATTGCTTTAATATGAGGAATTCATATATTAAATTTCAATGAAATCGGTTGATTATTTCTCTTTATATACCCAAAAGTGTATGTTTGGCCCGTAGTAAACGTCTAGTTGCCGATGCCTGATCTTTCCAAAAAATTTACATGTTCATTGTTTTAATACGGGGAATTCATATATTAAATTTCAATGAAATCGGTTGATTATTTCTCTTTATATACGCAAAAATGTATATTTGGCCCGTAGTAAACGCCCAGTTGCTGATGCCTGATTTCTTCCAAAAGTTAGGAATTTTTGCGTATGATCGAGCAAAGCTTATATATGAAATTTCAAGAAAATCGGTTGAATACTTTCTTCAAAATGGTGAAAAATGTAAAATCGGCCCGCAAATCCGTTTTCGAGCCCTGATCTTTCCAAAAAAATTATATGTTCATTGTTTTAATACGAGGAGTTCATATATTAAATTTCAATGAAATCGGTTGATTATTTCTCTTTATATACACAAAAATGTATATTTGGCCCGTAGTAAACGTCTAGTTGACGACGCCTGATTTCTTCCAAAACATACGAATTTTTGCGGACGGTCGAGCTGAGCTTATATATAAAATTTCAAGTAAATCGGTAGAATATTTTCTTCAAAATGTTCAAAAATGTAAAACAGGCCCGCTAAAAAGTGCAGTTCCCGAGCCCTGATATATACCAAAAGTTGATCGATCCGTGCCATGGTGGAAACAAACTTACATATAAAATTTCATCAAAATCGGTTCAGCCGATTTTGAGATACACGCGTGCACACACAGACCGACAGACCGACAGACCGACAGGTTGCTAAAAATAGTTTATTTACACTTCCCTACTATGGAGAAGTACGTTCCCACCGAAAACTCGATATGCAAAATTTGTTGCCATCACATAACCTACCTATTGTTTACACAATACGGTCGGTAAAAATATATAAATATATTAAATAATGAAAAAATCAGAATCCGAAAGTGAAATAATGTCTGTCCCGTCTCCATCATATACTTCTTCGCCACAGTTCATGATGCCACCTCTAAATTTCGAGTCGCCAATTTACCAATGGCATGGAAAGATTGGTACATTCAATTTAAAATTTATTGTCAAGCAACTGGGGTAGAAAGTTATTCTAATGAAAAAAGATGTAGACAAAATTAAATATGAAGATCTAATTAAAAAATTTGAAAAATATTTTCTTCCAAAAATAAATCTAGCTATTGAAAGGCACAAATTCTTCACATGTGCGCAAAAACCAACGGAATCTATTGAGGATTATATTACGGGATTAAAAAATTTAAGTCTTAACTGTGAATTTGGCAACTTACGTGAAAGTTTAGTTCGAGATATATTTGTATGTGGCCTTACTCAACAAAATATTCAAATAAACAAAAAATTATTAAGCGAAGGAAATATTAGTTTAGACAAAGCCGTCGAAATTCCTAAAAGCGCCGTACTAACTAGAGTTCACTCGAGGCAAATTCAAAGCAATTCATCAGACTCTCTTGTTGTGGGTGCAGTACAAAATATGAAATTTAAAAATTCTACTCAAACCAATATGTCATACAATAAAAAACCAGTCAACAATTTTTTTAGTCGGTCAACCAAACAAATTAAAGGTAAACAGGAAAATATTTGTTCGAAGTGTGGTCAACTTCACCGATTTCGATGTCCAGCTATAGGTATGGTATGCCATAAATGCAAGAACAAAAATCATTTTGCTTCGATGTGCAAGTCAAGTCAAATAAGAACATTACAACCGCAGTCTTGTAATGGTATACAATAATGGTTATTTTTAGGTGGTATACAATCAACTTCTAATGGTTCAAATAGTAATAGTACTTGTAATTGGTATGTAAAGATTTTTGTCAAAAATATTAAAATAAATTGCTTATTAGATTCAGGTGCGCAAGTAAATATTATTAGTCTTTCTAAATTTGAAAAATTAAATCTAAATCATAAAAAAATAAAACAAACAAATAAAAAAACTTTTACTTTTGGTAAACAATCCTTGCCAATAATAGGCACATATGAAATTAAATGTGTGTACAATAACAAAGAATACTTAATATTATTTTATATCATGAATATAGAATGTCAAACAATTTTAGGTTTAGCAACTTGTATTGAAATGAATTCACTTAAAAGGATAGTCACACGATATAAATAATTTAACAATCTTATATAAATAAGATATAAATAATTTAACAATTCCAAACGAAAAATTTTACTTTTTAAAAAATTGTAAAGATTTATTTGAAGGTATAGGATGTTTACAAACAAAGTGTCAGTTCAAAGTCAAACAGAATGCTCAGCCTGTTGTTGTCGCACCTAGAACTGTCCCTTTCAAATTGATGGAACCATTAAAATATGAATTAAAAAGACTTGAAGACTTAAACATAATCAAAGAGACAGATGAACCTACCGAATAGGTAAGTCCTATTGTTACAGTAAAAAAAACGTTCAGGAGATATTCGAATCTGTTTAGACCCTGGTAATTTAAATAATGTGCTAGTGCGTTCTTTTTACCAATTTCCAAAAATTGACGATATTATTTCTAAATTAAATAATGCGCGAATTTTCACAAGTTCTTTTGGGCAATTCCATTAGATGATTATTCGTCTAAACTGTGTTTCATTCGTCTAAACATTCATAACGCCTATGGGTAAATTTCGTTTTTTGCGTCTACCATTCGGAGTTAAAGTAGCTCCTGAAATTTTTCATGCTACAATGATTAATCTTTTTGGAGATATACCTAATTTAATAATTAACATAGATGATTTTTTGATATATGGGTCAAATGAAAATGAACATAATGTGACATTAATAAAAGTGTTAAACAGAGCAAGGCAAGTAGGGCTAAAATTTAATAAATCAAAGCCAAAATTTGGTGTTCAAGAAATTACATATATGGGACATATTTTTAATGGCAAAGGAATGAGACCAGACCCCTCGAAAATAGAAGCTATTTGCAAAATGTGTATACCAAAAAATTTGGCAGATTTGCAACGATTTCTTGGTATGGTAACATACTTGGGGTCGTTTATTGAAAATTTATCTTCTGTTACAAGTAATTTAAGATCTCTACTAAAAAAGCACACAGTTTGGAATTGCTCTGAGGTTCACGAAAAAGAATTTAATAATTTAAAAAATATTTTAACAAATGCACCAACTCTTTCATATTATGATTCAAATCAACCAATTGTTCTTAGTACGGATGCATCTAAGGATGCAGTCGGTGCAGTTTTACTACAAAATGGTAGACCAATTGCATATGATTCTGCAAGTCTTACAGAAACCCAACAACGTTATGCACAAATTCGAAGAGAACTTTTTGCTATTCTATTTGGGTGTGTCAAATTTCACCAATTTGTTTATGGTCATTCGGTTAAAGTTGGGACCGATCATAAACCTTTGGTATCTATTTTTTAAAACCTTTTTATAAGGTTCCGGCAATTTTACAACGAATTATGTTAAAATTAGCTGCTTATGATTTAGAGGTAACATATAAGCGCGGAAAAAAAATGTTCATAGCCGATACACTTTCACGTGCAGCATTATCAACTTTTGTTGATGAACAAATTGAAGAAGAAACCAATTTGTGTTGCAATTTATTAATTGCATCATTGTCGGTCAGAGATTCAAAACTTTGCCAAATTCGAGAAGCAACAAAAAATGATTCTGTCTTATCAAAAATAAAAACATATATTTTTCGGGGCTGGCCAGATAAAATCAGGAATTTGCCATATGAAATTCGCCCATATTTTAAATTTAAAGATGAACTAACAATAGTTGATAATTTAATATATAAATGCAACAGTCTTGTGATTCCTACAAGCCTGAGAAAGGATATTTTGTCACGTGTTCATGAAGGTCATTTAGGCATTGCAAGGTGCAAAAATTTAACTAGGAATAGTGTTTTTTGGCCGAGCATGAACAATGATATTCAAAACGTTGTGTCTAATTGTGAAATTTGTATACGATACAGAAAATCAAATCAAAGGCAACCAATAATACCACTTGAAATAGAAGCTATTCCGTGGTATAAGGTTGGAATTGATATTTTCGATTATAATAAACAAAAGTACCTATTAGTTGTAGATTATTTTTCTACATATATTGAAATTGCTTTACTAAATACGGTTTTTACAGCCAAAAGAATTATTCACCATCTTAAATCTATTTTCGCCAAACATGGCATTCCCAAAGTTATGATATCAGATAATGGCCTGCCTTTCAATTCAAAAGAATTCAAAGAATTTTCAATTTCTTGGGATATAGATCATAATACTTCGAGTCCTTACTATCCTCGATCTAACGGCCTAGCTGAAAGATCAATTGGAACAATTAAGACACTTTAACAAAAAAGTAATGACAGTAAAACTGATCCTACCGCACTACCGCAAAAAATGGATGTCCTTCCCCAGCGGAACTTCTAATGTCAAGAAAACTACGAACAAAGTTGCCAACTCTTCGGGATGCCCTGAAACCTAATACGATTGACGCTAAGATTTGTGAAAATTTGATAAACAACAAACAAAGAAAAATGAAATATTATTACGATCGTAATGTAAAATGGTTGGGTAATTTGAAGTCAGGACAAAACTTTTTTTATAAAAAACATCCAACATCTGTTTGGTATTCTGGAAGAGTTATTGAACAATGTAAGGAACCTCGTTCATATATAGTTAAAGATAATGAGGGCAATACATATAGGAGAAATAGGGAACATCTGTTAGAAACACCTTGTAGTGATATTCCAAAGAACTTTGATAATGATAAAAATAATGAAGAGGTATTTTCTTCTCCTGAAAGGTAAATACATTACGCGATATGGACGTACTATTAAAGAACCGATAAGATTTTAAACTTCAATATTGAAAACAATAAAAAAAAATAAAGTTTAAAAAGTTTAAAAACAATAATAAAATAACAGACTTTGAGGTGACATTTAAAATAAAAATACAAATACTAATGTTAATAGAAATAAAAATAAAAACAAAGTTATGCATATTTATGTAATTAAAAATGAATTAATAATTGGATTTTATATTTGCATAATTAAATACTTATACAGATATTGTAAAATACTTTCGTAAAATATTAAAAAAAAAATAAATAAATCAATTATTTAAAAGGCGAACATGTAATGATGATTTCCATTTATCATACACGCTTCTGTACTACAGATCATAAACATTATAATTACCTATGTACTTATATATATATACATAGCATAAACAGGTACCTCTATATAGATTAAGTACATTATAAGAACAGTACATAATAAGACTTTGTATGATAAACATCTAATTAGTAATTAATAATAAGAAATGAAATAAAATATAAAAAGCATTTTTAATAATTCAACAATGCGTTAATATGATTCATGCACGAATTATATTTCTTTGCTGATGTTATTCATTTTGCAAAAAATTATTAACAAAACAATAATATTAAGAATAAATATACAGAAACGAATGTTATCGCCTTTGCGCTGCCTGGGTAACAGGTAAAAATGAGATAAAACAGTTCTACAACAAATCTGTATACAATTTATACTATGATATAGATGCCTATAATGTTGGCAGAATTCAGAATTTTTTTTTTGTTTTTTTCGTTTTCTTTTTCTTCTTTTTCTATTTTATTCTTCCGAAAATAAACAATAAAAGCGAAAATACTCGATGGTTGCGCCATCGGATTTGGTTTGTATAATATAATATAGATTTTGATTTGATTCTTTTATTCGAAAAAAAATTCTACAACGAAAAAAATAACACTTTTTTTCATCACATCTATTTGTTCAGATATCATTAGCATTTTCTGCAGATTTCCATCCCCTATCATTTTGGGTTTTTAGAAAGCTACGAAATTGCACCTTATATTATGTGTCGCTATTGCTCTTGCAAGATTATACTGACAGTTTAATTTTTTTTTTTTAATTTCCTTTTAATTTTATTTAAATCTGTTTTTTAATGGCACTACAAAAATTTTTTTGGACAATATGCTTAAACTATATATATTCACTTTTTACTATGAAAGTAATAATATTTAAATATATAAATTTAGAAACAGCTTTAAAATGTTCTTTCTTTAAAGAATTCATGTTTACATTTTTCATTTTAATATAATGTAAAATTTCAAAATACGTCTTCACATAAAAATGTCAAACCTAATTGAAACAAATGACTTAATGTACAAAAAAATTGGTACCAAATTTTTTAAATAAGCATATCTTATAACCTTCATACCATGTGTGTAAATACTTAAATGAGTTACAGTTTATAAATCCAGCTTTTTCTCTTGTATTACGTCAAATACGTTTTTTTGAAAATTCAAATTCGTAAAAGTGCGGGAGAAATTGTTACAAAAATACAAAACAACATTCGTATATGCATTATTAAGTACATAATAAAAATACACACCTGCATCAACACCGATAAAAATGGAAGTTTAAATTTCTAAACTCTTTGTTTAAACCATAAATTATTAAGTTTAAATAATAAACCAGAAAAATTTAATCCCACAATTTTAAATCATAAAGTTTATGGTTTATATAAATTCATATTTTAAACTTTAAAGTGCAAAAGTAGGAATTAGAAATTTTTTGTTATTAATTATTGAAAATGTTGCTTAAAATTAAACTCGTAGATTGAAATTTACAACTTACTCGTTTAAAAAATTAATAGTTTAAACATACTTTTATAACTTTACGGCTCGAAATTTAAATTTAAACTACGCAGTTTAATTTTAAACTTGAAAGTTTAGACTTTAAACTTCTCATACCTCTCAATTGATATTTTCAAGCAAAAATATATGAAATCGAAAAAAAAATCTTTTTAATCTTTAAAAGTTTAAATCATAAACCAAAACGAAAACCCAAATAAAAAAAAAGTTCACACGCAACCAAAAAGTTGAACACGCAAAGAAATGTGTGAGCTGTAATTGGAAACTTAACTGCCAAGTCCTATGAATCTAACTTTATTATTTTGTCGAATACATATTGAAAATTAGCTTTTTTAGAGTTGTGCATCAAAATTTAAAAGTTGGCACAAATAACTTTATTTAATTTTTTATAATTTTTAATAAAAGTTATTTTTGAGCATTTTCTCAAAAAATTTTTAAAACAAGTAAAAACGTTTCAGTCGGTATGAACCGATTGAATTATACCCTGCACCTTTCATTGTTGTATAGCAATTACTCAAACCTGTGAAACCATTCTATAGAAACTTCACGGATATGTCTGATCTATAACTGAACACACAACTACCAAGTTTCGTGAATCTGACTTTATTATTTTTCCAAATATTTAAAATTAGCTTTTGGAGTTGTATGGCAGGTACCCGAACCTGTCAAGCAATTCCACTAAAACTTCGCAGGTATATCTGATCTATAATTGGACACACAACTGCCAAATTTCATGAATCTAACTTTATTACTTTTCCAAATATTTAAAATAAGCTTTTGCACTTGTATGGGAGCCACTCGAACCTGTCAAACAATTCCACCAAAACTTCAGAAATATGTTTGACCTTTAATTGGACACACAACTGCCAAGTTTCATGAATCTGTCTTTATTATTTTTCCAAATATTTAAAATTAGCTTTTGGAGTTGTATGGCAGGTACCCGAACCTGTCAAGCAATTCCACTAAAACTTCGCAGGTATATCTGATCTATAATTGGACACACAACTGCCAAATTTCATGAATCTAACTTTATTACTTTTCCAAATATTTAAAATAAGCTTTTGCACTTGTATGGGAGCCACTCGAACCTGTCAAACAATTCCACCAAAACTTCAGAAATATGTTTGACCTATAATTGGACACACAACTGCCAAGTTTCATGAATCTGACTTTATTATTTTTCCAAATATTTAAAATAAGCTTTTGGACTTGTATGGGAGCCACTCGAACCTGTCAAGCAATTCCACCAAAACTTCAGAAATATGTTTGACCTATAATTGGACACACGACTGCCAAGTTTCATGAATCTGACTTCATTATTTTGCCGAATATAAAAAATTTGCTTTTGGAGTTGTATGGCAGCCACCCCAACCGGTGCAGCTATCTCATTAAAATTTTTAGAGCATATGTAGAATATAATTGGACACATGTATACAAAATTTTATATTTGTACCTTTATTAGTTTTTGAAATAATTAAAATAAACTCTTTGAGTTGTATGGCAGCTACCCGAACCCGTTGTCCGAATTGGTCCAATAACAATAGGGTTCGTCCTTGGCACAAAAGAAGCAACTTGTGAAAGTTTGGTGTCGATTGCATTATTCGTTTTTGAGTTATCGTGCGATCGGACGGACGGACATGTCTAAATCAACGCAGAATTTTACGCTGAGCAAGAATATATATATATGTCCATACCGCAGATGACTCCTTCAAGTAGTTACAAACTCCATACCAAAGTTAATATACCCTTCACGAAGTGCAGGGTATAAAAAAGGGCTTATTAGTTTCACTCTGTCAAAAAATTTTTCAAATTTTGCAAACACACAAAAGCAGTGAACTGTTTCTTCTATCGTGGCATACTATACTTGAACTTTAAAAAAAAAACAAAATCTCCGTTAAAACTTACCGTTAACGCTATGATACCGGTTTGATACTAATTAACAGTGTGCAGAAATATACAGATTTAAATAACAAACACAAAAAATAAACAGATCCTTTCAATATTCAGCACAGACTCATTGCTGTAGGAGAAATACAAAAAATTTATACATAGAACCAAAAAATAGTTGTAAATGGCTTTTAATAATAGCAGTAATGGTTTGTATAATGAATATCAGAAACAATGTCAAATTGATACTAGTTATAATTTGAAACTGTTGAGCAGACTTAGGTTTGATAAGGTAATGAAAGAAAAAAATTTTCATTATAAAAAAAAGATGTGTGCGACATTTGTGTTGCTCATGATTGCAGCAACTTAAATGAAGAAATTTATCAAAATCATATTGCAAACAAAGAATAAGCACTTAAACAAAAGAATATTGACAAAAAAATGGAAAAATTGGGAACTGAATAGTTTTATCACAGGACTTACAGGCTGCAAAAGTTTGTCCTATGTTAAATGCTTTTCATTATATTTCAAAACAACACTTATTTGTCATATTTTATAATTTAAATTTACGATTTATAATTTAAATTTAAAGGAAGCTATATGCTATTGGTTTGACGAAATAGAATCGGATTTGACATCTGACACATTTGCATCATGTTTTATAAATTATTTAACAGAAAGATGTGAAAATGTAACTGAAATATGTAATTATAACTGTGGAGTGATAACTATGGTTATCAGAACAAAAATTCCCAAATGCTTTGTTATCTTATGCAATTAAAATTAGATTCGGTGCAAGCATCCATAGAAAAAGAAATATGGAATAAACCAGCCTACATCCCAGATAATTATTGTAAAGGCACTATAAATTCAAGCATTATAATTTCAAATTCATAAAGGTACTATAACAAAAAAATCCATGAGCCTTATTCTAGTTGTCGAAGTAGAGCGACAATTGTCGTCACGACTTGAATTTGATATTCTAAATGGCGATTAAAGTGACACGTGTCGTGGAATAGCGGGAAAATGTGTTTCAGGTATATTCCAGTTGTCGTTGTAGAGCGACACATGTCGTAGTGAAACGACGTTTTTTGTCGAAAAGTATTTAACAAGTGACAAGCGAGATGGATACACCAAAAATATAAGTTTAAACAAAACAATTTAATAAAAATATAAAAAATAATAAATTTTGTAATTTAATACATAAATTAAACCATATAATATATGGTTTGAAAATCTGTAATAGCTTATAAATCTGTGAATAAAATAAAATGTTTGTAACTAATGTATTTGAAAAAATTATTATCTTACACTCCATTTGGCAAATCCAATGGATTAGAACTGTCCCTAATCTTAAATCTTTTGATCCTTAATTGTTGCTTTTTTTCAATTTCATCACTCTCGGAGTCTGAGTCGGAGTACACCAAATTTTTTTTTTTAGTTTGAACTTTACTCGCCAAAATTTCTTTTAAAAATGTATCAATTTCACTTGAAACGTTTCATTTTCGTTTATTTCTCGCAGTCACGTCACTCGACAACTAGAATACCATATTTCAAATGATGTGACAACGACAACGACAAATGTCACGTAAGTGACGCGACAACTAGAATAAGGCTCCATATAAAATAAGAAGACTTTCCAAAGAATTTACAAAAAACTATGGCAAAAAATAAAATATATTAATCTATTAAACCAGTTGACTCAACGGTCAATAATGTAAAGGTGATAGAATATAGTCCGAGTGGCATTGAAGTTAAAACGGCTTTAGTAGAAGTTGGAACGAGGTACCACTAAGTCGTTGAGACATTAAAATTATGAAGTCAGCCAATTTAAAAATTTGACCAGCGTACATAGTGAGCCGTTCCAAAGGATTATCACTCCTTCCTTACAAATAATTAAATAAAATAATATTTACATAAATATGCAAAGAATATTTTTTTAATAATACGCAAATAAAGACGAACGTCTTTAATTAATACACAACGAATCAGACGTTTTTTTTTAATTATGCGTTAATAAGAAACATGTTTATAATTTTTTGTTAATTTTGTTTTTTTTTCTTATTAAAGTTTTATATTAAAATATTGCATATAATCACACATTTTCTAATTGGAAATCGACAGTTTATGCTTTGTGCTATGGAACCTCGTGTCAACAATTAATATAACATAACATACTGATACCTCGTAAGAATATTTTCCCTCTCTAGCAATAATTTTCTTCTTATTATAAACTATTCTTTATTGCCCTGTAAAATTTAGTTTTTGTGGGTAACGAGGTATCATTGTTGCAACAGCAATTTGTTTTTGCAAAACTTCAGCACTGTATGTTGAACAGAAAGATATAGCTAAATAGTTTTTTTTTATTAAACTCGACAGCTTTAGTAATATATTCGCTTATGCGAAGTTTTAATACAAAAATATTTATAATTTCTGAGATATAGCCAAATAAATTATGAAGTTGTATGCCAGCTACCTGAACCTGCGAAGTCGTATGGCAGCCAGCATAATGAGCAACTCTCTGATCCCTGGGAGACGGCAAAAATTATATGTGCTGCCTTACATGAGGGAATTATTCTCAAAGGCTAGTAGAAAAAAACTCCGAAATAAAATAATCCACACTCTTCGGAGGCTCGTCTGGGGGATACCACTTATCGCATTGTAGATCGGCGTTGATTGACCCGATTTGACGTCGTTGACACAGTTAAGGATGATGACTCTGAGAAAAAGTCCAATAAGTCTGCAGAAGACAAAAAAATGAAAACCCAAGAGGCTAATACGGGAGAGCATCTTATACAGGAGAGTAAATTGGATATTTAGGATTCGAGAATAACAGAGTTAGAGGGTCTTTGTAAGGTGCTACAAAAGTCGATCTGCAATTTACAAGCAGAGAATTAAAATTTAAAAAATCTAATCAAATCTGCATCAACAGAAAAAAAGAAGAAGGTTGTGGAAGTTATTGTATAACGTTTGAAATCTACGAGGAAGAACTGGCTAGAGAAACTGACTGGATGCTAAAACAGAATAATGCAAAGAAGCGAAAAATGGAAAGATCTCCTGAAATAAATTCAGAGAAGGCAGTTAAAAAAAATAATGAAACCAGCCCTAAAGTGAAGGCTGAAAATTCAAGGAAGCACAAGCCTCTTCCCGTTATATTGAGCAACATTAAAACTACTCCCACGTAGTTAAGATATTAAAAAAGGAAAAAATAAACAAAATGATAACATGATAAATAATTGATAACAAAACATATTGATAACATATTACAATTGATAACATATTGATAACAAAAGCTATACATAAGGCTAAACTGGAGTGGTACATGTATGAGAATAAATTGACAAGGCCAGTTAAAGTTATGGCTAGAAATCTCTATCCATTGTGTGAGCCCGAGGATATAAAAAAATGAGCTCATTAGCAAAGGCTTTAAATGCCTAGATGTTGCGAATAAAATCAAAAAGAAAATGCAAAATATATTTCAGTAAAACTTCCGCTCCTTATATTATCTTTTAACCACTCGGAAGAGATAAAACCTATAAATAAAAAACAAAAGACGTAAGGTATTTGGACACATACAAAAGTTTTGCCAAAGAGAGGTTAAATGTGTTAAATGAATTGGTAATGCTAGCTGTCGAAGTTGTTTGGTTGCAAAAGAATTGCTAAAAAAGAAGATTAAAAAAGAATAAAACCAAACAAAATCCAGGTAAACATAATGAGCAAATAGCGCCAAAAATAGCCAGAATAATAACACCTAGCAAAGTGTTAGCGGAAGTACCATGTTCACAGGCTTTTCAAAGCAAAATACCATTTAAGAATAATAATAAGGAATCTGAAAACAAAACCCCACAAACGAAAGGAACTGACGCAGACATTATGCAAATGACGCATTGTGTGTTGATTAGATTTGACGAGATCTCTAAAAGATAATTAAAAATAGAAAATAGATACACTTAGGTGTATACGGGGACACCAAAGAAATTAAGAAAATATATACGTAAATGAAATACGTATAGTAATTTTTAATTCTAATGATGTTTTTAACAAGAATTACAGATTTTTCTCAAAACGAGAAATATAGATATTTGTTTGCTGTCAGAAATAAAAGGTTATGATTACTATAAATCGGTACATGCCAGCAATTAGCCGAACACAATGAAGAATTCAAGATTGAAACAGCTTATTTCGATAAAAATTATATCTACTAAACAAGACTTTAGGGCTGGCGTCGTATTCTGTCCACTAAATTGCAGCATTAAGAAAGATACTTTTAAAAACCTCCTGTACAAGTATGGTCGTAGATATCTAATAGGGGGTGACTAAAATGCCAAACATACAGATTGTGGTTCTAAAATCACCTCAGTACACTCCACTGGCACTGACAAGATTCCTGATGTTATTGACTTTTTTATAACTAAAAAATATCAGAAATCTTTCTAAATCTAGAAGATAATTATGATTTTATTTCAGATAACTCTGTCATATTAAAACTAAGTTAAAAAATTGCTAGAACATTATATAAACTTACTTTGACTAATAGCACTACTGATCTTTAAATACGAAATAATAAATATTAATATACAGTCAAGAGAACAATTAGATATTGAGTTGGAAGAATTTATTAATATCATAAGAAAAGCAATAAAAAACAGCAAATAGCTATCCTAAAGAAATAACTGATTTAACAGGTATAAAGAGAAGGGCCAGACGTACATGACAACGTGCGCATCACCCTGATGATAGAACTGTTTTAAATAGACTTTCCCTGGTGCTTAAAAGAAAAATCCAAGAATTTAAATCGACAACATTAAAAATTTTATATTAAGAACTTATCAGCTACGAAGAAAACTAATTATTCCTAATGGAAGGCGGCAAGGAGCAAAAAGAGACCAATTGAGCATGCTCCGCCACTGATAAAAACAAATGGCAGTTGAACGAGGAGCAATATAGAGGAAGCCGAATTATTTTCTAATCACTTAGAAAGCATATTCACACCAAACGGAATAACAGCAAATGTGAGTTTAGTAGAATCTATCGGAAATGAAGCAAGCAGCATAGCTCCACTTACTCAAGCAAAAATTGCGGAAGAAGTAAGATTCCTGAAGTTATAAAAATCGCCAGGTTTTGATCTTATTACTACGGAAGTACTGAGAGAGTACCAGACGAGGCATTGAAACATTTGATGAAAATTATGAATGCAGCTATATATTTTGAGTATGTTCCTTGTGCTTGGAAAGTGGTAGAGGTATTTATGGTGCCAAAACCTAGAAAATCCTTGAGAAAATCCTAATGTCTTATAGGACCATTTCACTGTTACCAATGATGTATTAGCTTTGTGAAAAACTGCTATTAAGGAGATTGAAGCCAATAATAGAAAATAGGGGCCTAATACAAAACCATCAGTTTGAATTTTGAAAAACCATTCTACAATAGACTTTGTCCATAGAATAACGTACATTATAAAAAAAGGTTAGAAAATAAAGAAAACTGCTCTTCTATATTTCTACACGTAGCACAGGCATTCGACAAGGTATGGCATAAAGGCCTTATATTTGAGTTGAGACAAATGATACCACCATCATTTGCAGAGATTTTGGAGTCTTACTTAGCTGATATATTATTTAGAATTAAACAAGACGCTGAGTACTGCACGCTAAGAGAAATAAGAGCAGATGTGCCTCAATACACTGCATTCAGCCCAATTTGTGCCTGCTTTACAGGAGTGATCTACGACAAATAGAAAATGCTACGATAGCCCCTTTTTCTGACGATTCTGCAATACTGGCAGTAGGATCGAACATTGACGGACGGTTCAACAAAAAAATTATAAGAGGCAAGTAACAAAATAAGCCAGTGGACTAAAGATTGGAAAATGAAGTTGAATGAAGCAAAATCGGTTCACATAATCACCATTCGAAAAATAGTGAATCCACCGCAAATTAACGTAAATGGAACATACGTAGTAATCAATAACTCAGCAAAATACCTGGGAATGACTTTAGATGTCAAGCTAAGGTAGAAAGAGCATACAAAGAAGAAACACAATTAGAAAATAAATCCTAGGATTGAAAGAAGATTCACATTAACAAAATTCAAATCTTCCAGAATAAAGTTCTACCAGGCTCGGTAAATCCGTCATGATATATACGTAACAGTGACATACACAGGAACTTAGGATTCGTTTGGTTGTAGATGAAATTGGGAGTTGTGCTACAAAGCATAGGGTTCGTCTAGAAAAGCAAGCAAATATAGAAGCAGCTCGGTTGCTAGACAATGGCGTTATGACAGACAAACTTAAACGAACAAGATCTTTCGATTAAACACAGAATACCAATTTCTTTTTGGAAGGTATTTAATTCCTGTACGGAGTACAAGTAAGCGCAGAGGTAAAAGCAGGACCAGTTTTATCCGTTCAGGGTTTAGGTGATTTTTTAAGGCAGGAGTCACGTTCCACACTGTTGGAGGAAAAAGACAGGTAGCGACGTCCTTCTTCGTCTTTCGAAATTTTTTCACCTAGTGGAAAAAAAACGTATTTATTCCTATTTTCACAAATTAAATTGAAACACCTTGATTTATAATGTACTGTTTTACGAATTGCATACAATATATGTTATTTTATACAAATAACATAGTTTTATTTATACATTTACATGTATAATTTGGCTTTTACATTAGTTTTTTAAATTTTGGTTTTATGGTTATTCTGTCATTCTGTCTTGGTTACCAATCTTGCCGTTGTTTGTCAGTCTACCAGTAATTAATTTTAATTTTTTATGGTAAACTTTATATTTTAAATAAATACTCATTTAGCAAAATAAGTACTAGATATTTTTGTCCTTTATAATGCAGTTATATTATTTTTATAAATTCTATTTCTGTTTTAACTTCTTTTACAAAGACGTCAGAACAATGAAATCTTTGCACAAAACGTCATTGTAATATGGGTATTTGTTGAATATAATTATTTGTTGAATATTTGATATTTGAATAAATTACGCAATTTTGTTATTTGCTTTATAAGATTTTAGTTTTTTAGTTCCTTCGAGATCTAATATCGTTTGAGTAATTTATTTTACAACCTCGCAACCTCGTAAAATACCTTTGACAATAAGCACTTTAAGCGCTCAATTACTGGTTACGTATAAAATAATTCTCTACTAACATCCATGCACGTATATATTTTTATTTTAAATACATGCATATTTTGTTAATACTATACAGTGTAATGCGTATAGCACACGATTTCTATGAAAAAAGTCCCAGCTTCGAACCCTGAAAAATGCCAGATGAACTTTTTTTATTGATTTTATTTTTGTTAAAATCAATATCAGCGAGTTTCCGCCCTAAATATTTTTTTGAAAATACCCTATTTATAAAAGTTTAATGCAATAAAATAACATATTCTTATTAAATTTTGTTCTAAAAATATATTGTCAAGAATTTAATGTACTTGTCAAGAATATTAATGTACAGATCGCGAAAAAAAATTTAAGAAATATTATAAAATAATGAAGATTTTATTAAATTTTTACAATTTTCTTAAGAAAGTGTTCACTTTTTATTATAACTCACACTTTCAAAAACGAATTTATATACAATATTTATACCACTTAATGTAAATAAAAATTACCCCTGCAGAATGTAGCACCATTTTGTAAAAAGCGGTCACAAAGCATCTTGAGAGTGGATAAAGGGGTTGAGTGGGTGGTATTAATGCTTTTTCTGGGACCCTAGATGAAAAACCCCATCTAATGCCCTTTGTCCCATGTCTCTAGCCCTTCTAGAATACCCGTACCTTTTGACACCTGAGAAGTAGCTGTGTATACATAATGTAAAATAGAATGGTTTTTGAAGAGTTATACGAAATATGAATAAAATAGAATTATGTATATATAGAACTATAAAGTGAAATTCAAGGCACTACGTAGCCTGAATAGAGTGGTAGTCTGATAACCAGAAGGTTATTGGAACGATGCTTGCTTGGATATTGTCGTATTTTTCTTTATTTGGATTATTTAAAATTTTTTTTTTATTTTGTTTAATTTTTTTGCTTTTTTAAATATATAACAGATAAATATTATTATAAAAGTTTAAGAGAAATTTTCAAAAAAAAATTGTTATAATGGTTTCGAAAAATTCGCAAAAATTTGAAGTACATAACTTCAACTAATTTTTTTTTAATCTTCCTATATGATTCCTTTTAATCTACCTTCTTCATACTTCTTAGCTAATTTTTTTTAATCTTCCTGTATGGATTGAATAATATTGAAAACTGTTGTTTTGCGTACAGAAATAAATTTTAAACACATAATTATTAAATCATGAGGGTAAAAAATCATGAAATAAGTTCTTTAAATAAGGGTTGGTTTTGGGAAAAAACTTAATAACTAGCACTTTATTGTTGAAAATATATGCTACTTTATTTAGTTGGTTATTTCTGGTAATATTTATATGATATGTATAAGAAACGCGTGCTCTATTTTTTTGATACCCAATTTACTTTTATTTTACGTATCCACTACGCATAGAGAGCATTTACGAAAAGCGTACAATGTTAACAGCTTTTACTAAACTTTTTTTAATGTTATACTTTGTAAAGTTTACGTAATATTGAAGTCAGGGACCCTTTAAGATAGAAAGTTGAAATTTTATATGTACATAAATTTTTACTAGAAACCCATTTCAGTAGAAGAAAATTTTTACCTATCTCCCCCTCTCTAAAATCCTAAAATATAGTCCCTCAAAATCCTAAAAATGCCATTTTCAACTATTTATTGCAATGAAACCATAAGCATTTTTCAAATTATTTAAACGCAGAAAAATAGTATCTTGCTTCTTCTACCGCAGTATACCATATTTGAACGTTAAAGAAAACAAAGTGGTCGTAAATAGCTAACGTTAAATTTTACCGTTAGCTAAACCCCGTTTTTCTCAAAAATTTCTTACCGTTTTTCTTCTACACCGTACGTTACAGGAGTCTGAAATTTTAGCAGCTCCTAGATATTCATAAATAGTTTATTTCGTTGAAAGAAAATTTTTCCCATTTCCACCTCCTCTTAAGGTATCAACTCTCGAAATTTGTAAGATTTGAATACTTGGCATCCTTTATTTCCCAAACCACTAAACCATTAAAAAACATAATTATTTTTCTTAACTCATACAAGTAACCCTTAAAATCGAGCATTACGTTAACCCTTCTTTAAATGTATTTTTGTATTCAAAGACCGCATAAATCGTTCATCCTAAATATATGCAATCCTAGAAATAGTTTCGTATATGAATGAAAATAATTTAAAAGCAAATTATTTAAACAATATTTTCACTTTTTGAAGGAAAAAGTGCTACAATACAAACCATTGGTTTGACCCAACTTTATTTATACTTAATCTCATAGTCGAATTTCGGCAGTTT
The DNA here is from genome assembly GCF_029603195.1 of Condylostylus longicornis. NCBI lineage: Eukaryota > Metazoa > Arthropoda > Insecta > Diptera > Dolichopodidae > Condylostylus > Condylostylus longicornis. The sequence continues at coordinate 852,110 of NW_026578120.1, forward strand.
TAAACAAGCTCGTAACATATCGCATGCCTCTTTGTCTTGAGAGAATACGGCATCCAAAGTGTACCGACTCGCATCCGTTGTTACAGTAAATATTTTGTCAAAATTTGGGCATGTCAAAATCGGTTCATGTGTTGACAACTTCTTTAACAACTCAAAAGTAGACTTATATTCTTGGTCATTAGCATTAACTTTAGAATTTTTCGTAAGATATTTTGTAATCCTTTATTTAATAGTCTTTTATAAATTTCCTGTAAAAGCACGTCAATCCAAAAAATCGCTTTATTTGGTTTGGAAATATTGGTATTGGAAACTCCCTAACGCAAAGTATTTTTATACCCTGCACTTCGTGAAGGGTATATTAACTTTGGTATGGAGTTTGTAACTACTTGAAGGAGTCATCTGCGGTATGGACATATATATATATATTCTTGCTCAGCGTAAAATTCTGCGTCGATTTAAACATGTCCGTCTGTCCGATACTAAACTTTCACAAGTTGCTTCTTTTGTGCCAAGGACGAACCCTATTGTTATTGGACCCATTCGGACAACGGGTTCGGGTAGCTGCCATACAACTCAAAGAGTTTATTTTAATTATTTCAAAAACTAATAAAGGTACAAATATAAAATTTTGTACACATGTGTCCAATTATATTCTACATATGCTTTAAAAATTTTAATGAGATAGCTGCATCGGTTCGGGTGGCTGCCATACAACTCCAAAAGCAAATTTTTTATAATCGGCAAAATAATAAAGTCAGATTCATGAAACTTGGCAGTTGTGTGTCCAATTATAGACCAAAGATATTTCTGAAGTTTTGGTAAAATCGCTTGACAGGTTCGAGTAGCTCCCATACAAGTCCAAAAGCTTACTTTAAATATTTGAAAAAATAAAAAAGTTAGATTCATGAAATTTGGCAGTTGTGTGTCCAATTATAGATCAGATATATTAGCGAAGTTTTAGTGAAATCGCTTGGCAGGTTCGGGTACCTGCCATACAACTTTAAAAGCTAATTTTAAATATTTGGAAAAATTATAAAGTCAGATTCATGAAACTTGGTAGTCGGATGACTAATTATGGGTCAGACATATCCGTGAAGTTTCTATAGAATGGTTTCACAGGTTTGAGTAATTGCTATACAACAATGAAAGGTGCAGGGTATAATTCAATCGGTTCATACCGACTGAAACGTTTTTATTTGTTTTGGGTTCATTTTGATCTCCTCCGAAGTAAAAAATATGTACTTAGAACTCTATCTCTTTTTAGAGAATTTAGAGTTGCCCAGTTGTACCATGAAATTTACTTCTGCCAGTCATTTGAAAATTTTAGTCAAAGAATCTGTAAGTTCTTCAAGTGAAAAAGAAAAAATTATAAGGTTATCCATATATGTGAGGAGGGTTTTATCAATATAATCCGTCAAAATATAATTTATCAATTTCTGAAAAGTTGCTGGGACTGTTTTCAGCCATAAAAGTATACGTAGAAAATCATAATGCTCGTTTTCGACACTAAAAGTAGTCTGTGGACATTGTTTTCATCCATCTCTGATGAAACCCCTTAGCAAGACCCAGAGTCGTAAAATACTGGTTTCTTTGGCTAGTATATCATCTATGTTGGGTATAAGATTCATCGTCATTCATCGTCACTTCGTTCAACTTACGATAATCGATGACAACTCGCCATTTGGTCCTCCCGAATAAGGGAGTCGAAGGGTAACGATAGGATCTTACAAAGATTGATACGTGAATTGTTGTACGAATTGGATATTTAATAATATTCGTGAAGGACTAATTGAAATCTTCCTGGTAAAATATTTTGGAAAATCTTCTTATAATTTTACGTAGTGCTCTTTTCTCCTGGTTGCGGTGTTCAGTTCATGTTGGGCCAAATAAATTTTTGTGTTCAACTTCTTCGATAATTTTATAATTTTCCGAATTTTCTACTTGGGTTTCAACAGTGTTTCTATTAATTAAATTTTCGGTATCGTTGTCAATATTTGCCCTAACTGTGTAATTTTTTACGCAATAAATTCGCACGTAAGGAGTCACAATGCCATCTAAGGACTTCTGCTCCTTTAGATAAGCTAACGCTTTTTTTTGCTGTATCGGAATTAGTAATTTGTGATTCCCTCTTGTTTTTCTAAAAAAGAAAACTCCTATTCGTGAGAAAAATGTAATTTTATGCTCCTATGTTTTATGAATAAATTTCTTTTTAATATTCTATTTTCACTTGTAGTGGTAATAAAATGTTGTTTAATAGTGGAATAGTAGCTTTTTGAGTTATTTTAACTTTTTGGTGAGCCGTTTTTAATGAAATGCTACTGTTCTGTAAATATTTTGGTTGGCAGAGAATTGGATGTATTATAGAATGGGTGGCTCCAGAATCTTTAATAAGCTTCAAGGATCTTGTATTACTATCAACAGTTATATAGGCAACGTCGATGTCGAGGATGCTAAATTAAAATTTTGACTATGTGATATTTCTCTATATTGTTTAATTTGTTGGACCTCTTTAAGATTAATGTCTATCGGCTCCATCGGTTGGTGTTTCTTTGACTTGGGCGATAAAAATTTTTATTGTATGTGTTACTGTAATTACTATTAAATTATTTCTTTCATCATAATTAGGTCGTTATTTCTTTCACCATAACCGTAATTGTTTAATCTATTTTTGTTATAATTATAATAATTATTCTGTCTGTTATCATTATGATTGTAGTTATTGTTTTTTTGGTTTTATTGAAAGTTATCGAGGTAAGTTGTGCAAATCTTTTAATTTAATTTTTGGCTATTCCTATTATTTTGGCTGAACTCTTATTCCTTGGGTTTCCATTATTAAATTAAGAAAAATACTTTTATTTAACTCATATTTTAATAAAGGATGGTGTATTTTGTCCCAAAAATCTACAAAGTTTTGTAGGTCTCTAAAGTCTCCGTTAAAGTCAGGTATTTTTCCTATACCCTTTAATGGATCAATAATGAGAGTAAGAAGGAGACTTGAGGATGATCTTCAGTTTTTATCTAAGCTCATACTCGAAGTTTGGTCATTTGTATAAATGGGAAAGTGTTGAGTTTGTATTGAGATATTGAGTGTAATTAATTCGTCTAAAGTTATGTTTTGCACATAAGAATCACAAGATTAAAAATTTAACAAGTTTGAAAAACTCCTAAACTTTTATAGGAAATTTATAAAAACTTTCTTGACACAGAAGCATAGAAGCGCAGTCTATGACAAAATACTCAAAAAAAGTAATAAAAATAATATTACTATAAATATTATATAGGGATTGTATAAATATTATATAGGGACTCCTTTCAAAAATCAAAACAATTAATAACAAGCTATCCTATATTCGCTATCTTTATTTCAAAGGGAAATTCGTTTTCACAACAGACACCTCCAATTATTCAATTACAACGGTCCTGTCTCAAGAGGATCATATAGTCTGCTTAGCTTGTAGAACCCTGAACAATCATGAATATAATTACTCTACTATAGATAAGGAACTTCTCGTCATAGTATGGGCTATTTAATATTTTCGGCCATACTTGTATATAAAGAAATATTCCATACAATAATAGATAAATTTTTAAAATACACAAAATTTTAGATATGCAAAAATAAAATTTAGCACCGTACGAAAAAGTATTATTCGCCGGTATTGAAAAAGTTAGAAATTTAACTGATGAAAAAATATGCAAAACAATTGAAAAGCTCAATAAAAATTGAAAAGATTTTGATTACAAAAATAAGGATACAGTTCTCATAAAAAATCCTGAAGTCTTAAGATATAAACACAAAAAGAATATACGAGGACGCATATTAAATCGAAGCTAGTTAAAAATAAGTTACCCATAAGCTAAAGCTAAATAGAATAAAAAGAAATTTCAAATTTTTCTCAGGTAAAAACCCAGAAACATTGTAAGCACTTCTTTTACAACGATCAATGTTCAAAAATTAGAACATCAGGATGGCTTTCAGCTTAAACATAAACAAATTCCTAAAATGGAAAACTATTTAAAAATTTATTTCATAAAAATTAACTAGAAAATACACTAAACTAATTTGAAAATAATATTCACAACACCTTTAGACAATGCGATTAAAATTAAGTGCGCAAATTGAAAAGAGTCGACATAACATAAAAACGCTAGTTCCACACAGATAAAAACGAGGACTTATAAACTTCAGGAACAAAATTTCGAAAAGGTTATTTGAAAACTAAGACGATGACAACAAAATCGAAATTATGGAATATATAAAACTTACCGAACAAGGAAATTACAACTCCATTATCAATTTCAGACAAACTTAAATATTTCACCGAAACGAATCAATAGAAATCAAGAAATTTTAAATACTACGTTTTGAGAACAAAGCAGCACCTTTAGTAAAAGAGTAAAAAGTTTACAGCTCCTTTCTAGTTACACAAACATGTTAACTTACTTAATTCAGAAATAGAAAAAGTCTAACAAAACATTCTTTTTGCTTAATATGGCATTATGTCTCATTTAATTATATCTAAAGAAGAAATCGATGCATTTGAAATTTACGTTTTTAAATATAAGGAAATTAAAAGCTTACCTCTTAGTTTAGATAATATTTTTTTCCTATCTTAATTCGCCCGCAATTAGATATAAAATCATTCCAGTACCCAATAAAAATTTTATTTATATATATTCTCAATTCAATTGAAAGGGAGGATTTATATATTTTCTCGTATCCGTAATAATTCAGAATTGAATTTAATGTTAACTTCTATTTAAGTGTTATAATTAAATTCAAGGTAATATTGTCAAAACTATAATTGTAAAAATTACAACAATAAGGTCAACAATAAAAATAATTTTGAAGTTTCGAATAAAAAATATGACTAAAATTCATTCACTTCATTCCTTTATTTTGAAGATAAATCTTCACTTTTGGTGAAAATTCAGGAAAAGAAAAACTCTTGTAAAATAGGTACAAAATGTTGTCTGAGCACTTTGAGCATCATGAACAACATATATTCTACGATATACAAGGATTCTGTTCGTGCAGATCTAGAACCTAATAATGTTTGCATTCCCTTCATCTGTGAACAAAATGAAAATTTACGTATATGAGAATGTTTAAAAATTTGAATTCATCTCGGCTGTAAACAAATTGAACCTTTATTATTGTTTATATATGTGCACATTTACAGTTATTTGGCTTGCAACAAAGACAATTGAACCAAGCAGATTGTTGACTCCCATACAAACAATTTTTCAAAAAAAAGGCTTTAACATGTTATATATAGGCTTAGTGTTTAACACTTTTCCAAAAAAGATTTGAAAAAAGTGCTTATTAGTTTCACTCTACCCGTCCGTCCGTTGACATGTTCACGAAACTTCTACACCCTTGAAGGTAGAAAGTTGAAATTTTATATATACATAGATCTTTACTAGAAACTTACTTACGTAGAAGCAAATTTTTACCTATCTTCCCCCACAAGATAAAGTCCCTCAAAGTCCTAAAAATGCCATTTTTTAACCTATAAGCATTTTCCAAATTTTGCAAACGCAGAAAAATAGTGTTTCGCTTCTTCTACTGCTACACACCATAATTGAAGTTTAAAAAAAACAAAATGGCCGTTAAAATTTACCGTTATCTAAAGCTCGTTTTTCCCAAAATAAACCTCTGAAGTCGAGCCTCTTTAAATTTTTTGTTGTTCAAAGACTGCGTTAATTATTCATCCCAATTGTATGTAATCCCTGAAATAGTTTCATACATGAATGAAAGAAATTTTAATAAGGGTGGTAAAGTGACCACAATATTCTTTGATGTGCAAAAAGCTCTTGACAGTGGAGACAGGAAAATTTTGCTCCGAGTTCTATTTGAACAAGGCATAAAGGGCGAAAAATACAAATGGTTCCGCCACTATTTCAGTAATAGAACACAATGCTAGTGAATCATATCGCAGAATGTGATGGACTAGCGAGTAGTTGTCAGAAAAGCAATTTTGATGCTATACAAGGAAGTTCGCTTGGGCCCACGTTGTTTTCCTTGTATATAAGTAGTCTACTAGTTTTAGATTTAAATGGTAAACCATATTTATACGCAGACGATCAAGCTACTGCCAAATCAACTGCGATTTATTCTTAGTAAAAAAATGAATGATTCAGGCCAAACTCACCCTTAATGCAACCAAAACGAAATATATTTTGTTTAGGCGAAGAGTAAATAATACTTTAAGAATAAATTTTGATGGGTCTGAATTAGAAATGGTAGCTACTCATAATTATCTGGGCATTATAATTGACGAAAATCTCACCTGGGAGCAACAAATTAATGAACAATTAGCTAAAGCTACAAAAGTTGCTTTTTAGATTGATTTAAGACAGAGTTTCACATAAATTAGGAAGATCTCTATACTTCAGCCTGTTTCACTCATCTATCACGTATGCTATACATATTTGGGGAACGTGTTCAATGAAAATATTAAATTAATTTAAAAGGAGCAAAATAAAGCGAACAAATAAATAGAACGTATTTTATTATAAAGCCAGAACAGCCACACGAGAAATTCATTTGAAAAACGAGTTATTACCCATCAATTTTATAATTAGTTGCAGTTTGGCAACTCAAGTGCATTCAATGTGTATTAACAACATAAACACAAATGTCAAGTTTCATCTTAACAGTGAAGTCCATTCATATGGAACAAAGAATGCTGGTAAAATACATCTAAGGTCGTCGAAGGATAGATTTAACTTTCAAGATGCTATATATAACAAGGCTTTTACTATCTACAGTGATATGCCAGCGTATATTAAATAGTTAGGTGATATTAACAAATTTAAGAGCAAAATCAATCAATACTTTTTATACCCTGCACTTCGTGAAGGGTATATTAACTTTGGTATGGAGTTTGTAACTACTTGAAGGAGTCATCTGCGGTATGGACATATACATATATATATTCTTGCTCAGCGTAAAATTCTGAGTCGATTTAAACATGTCCGTCCGTCCGTTCGTCCGATCGCACGATAACTCAAAAACGAATAATGAAATCGACACCAAACTTTCACAAGTTTTTTCTTTATGCCAAGGACGAACTTTATTGTTATTGGACTAATTCGGACAACGGGTTCGGGTAGCTGCCATACAACTCAAAGAGTTTATTTTAAATATTTCAAAAACTAATAAAGCTATAAATATAAAATTTTTTATACATATGTCTAATTATATTCTATGCTCTAAAAATTATAATGGGATACTGCACCGGTTCGGATGGCTGCCATACAACTCCAACAGCAAATTTTCTATATTCGGAAAAATAATAAAGTCAGATTCATGAAACTTGGCAGTCATGTGTCCAATTATAGGTCAAATATATTTCTGAAGTTTTAGAAGAATTGCTTGACAGGTTCGGGTAGCTGCCATACAACTCCAGAAGCTAATTTTAAATATTTGAAAAAATAATAAAGTCAGATTCATAAAACTTGGTAGTTGTGTGTCGAGTTATAGGTCAGATATATTTCTGAAGTTTTGGTGGAATTGCTTGACAGGTTCGAGTAGCTCCCATACAAGTCTAAAATCTTATTTTAAATATTTGAAAAAATAATAAAGACAGATTCATGAAACTTGGCAGTTGTGTGTCCAATTATAGGTCAGACATATTTCTGAAGTTTTGATGGAATTGCTTGATTGGTTCGGGTACTTGCCATACAACTCCAAAAGCTTATTTTAAATATTTGGAAAAATAATAAAGTCAGATTCATGAAACTTGGCAGTTGTGTGTCGAGTTATAGGTCACATATACTTCTGAAATTTTGGTGGAATTGTTTGACAGGTTCGAATAGCTCCCATACAAGTCTAAAAGCTTATTCTTAATATTTGGAAAAATAATAAAGTCAGATTCATGACACTTGGCAGTTGTGTGTCCGACTATAGATTGGATATATTTGTGAAGTTTTGATGGAATTGCTTGACAGCTTCAGGTACGTGCCATACATTTCCAAAAGCTAAATTTAAATATTTGAAAAAATTATAAAGTCAGATTCATGAAACTTGGCAGTCGGATGTCCAATTATAGGTCAGACATATCCGTTAAATTTCTATAGAATGATTTCACAGGTTCGAGTAATTGCTATACAATAATGAAAGGTGCAGGGTATAATTCAATCGGTTTATACCGACTGAAACGTTTTTACTTTTTGAACTTAATATAAACATTATAGACTTTTAAAATTCATGAATTATGTTTAAAACTTTAAGAATTTGCTTTCTATGTTATGTAATTTTTATTTTCGTTTTTTTCTTTACATGTATGTATGCTTCGCCTACCTGTATAATTGCTACATTTTAGTACTTTTAGTGAAAATTTTAATTTTAGTACTTTTTTATTTGAAAATACTGCTGTTAAATACAGTCTATGTATACCTACCACACTATTAAAATTATTTTCATTCATAAACGAAACTATTTTTAGGATTGCATATATTTGGGATGAACGATTTATGCAGTCTTTGAAATAAAGCAGGAGTTAATAAAAAGAGCGGTTATTATAATGCACGATTTTAAGGGTTAATTGCTTGAGTTAAGAAAAATAATTATATTTTTTAATGTCACAGAATTTACCGTTAGTTTTTTGTGTTTATAGAAATTTGAAAAAAGTTGCGGTTTCGGAAATATAGGGCGTCAAAAATTTAAATTTTACAAATTTCAAGAGGCGATAACTTGAGAGGGGGTGGAGATGGAAAAAAAATTTCTTCTTACGAAATAAAGTATTTATTAGTGGTCTAGAAGAAAAACGACATCAAAACTTAGAAAAAAAACCGGATTTTAGATAACCGTAAATTTGAACGGCCATTTTGTTTTTTTAAAGTTTGATTATAGTATGCCGCGATAGGAGAAGCAAGCCACTGCCTTTCTGTGTTTGCAAAATCACTGCAAACAAAGCCCAAAAAATGGTATTTTTCGGGCTTGGGGGGGTATAACTCCTAGAGGGGGGGAGATAGGTAAAAATTTTCTTATACTGAAATAAGTTTCTAGTAAAGATCTGTGTACATAAAAAGTTTCAGCTTTCTATCTTTAAGGATGTAAAAGCTTTGTAAACAGACACAACAGGACGGACGGACGGACAGAATGAAACTAATAAGCACTTTTTATACCCTGCACTTCGTGAAGGGTATATTAACTTTGGTATGGAGTTTGTAACTACTTGAAGGAGTCACCTGCGGTATGGACATGTATATATATTCTTGCTCAGCGTAAAATTCTGCGTTGATTTAAACATGTCCGTCCGTCCGTTCGTCCGATCGCACGATAACTCAAAAAGGAATAATGCAATCGACACCAAACTTTCACAAGTTGCTTCTTTTGTGCCAAGGACGAACCCTATTGTTATTGGACCCATTCGGACAACGGGTTCGGGTAGCTGCCATACAACTCAAAGAGTTTATTTTAATTATTTCAAAAACTAGTAAAGGTACAAATATAAAATTTTGTATTCATATGTCCAATTATATTCTACATATGCTCTAAAAATTCTAATGAGATAGCTGCACCGGTTCGGGTGGCTGCCATACAACTCCAAAAGCAAATTTTTTATAATCGGCAAAATAATAAAGTCAGATTCATGAAACTTGGCAGTTGTGTGTCCAATTATAGATCAGATATATTTGCGAAGTTTTAGTGGAATTGCTTGGCAGGTTCGGGTTCCTGCCATACAACTCCAAAAGCTAATTTTAAATCCTTGGAAAAATAATAAAGACAGATTCATAAAACTTGGCAATTGTGTGTCCAGTTATAGATCAAAGATATTTCTGAAGTTTTGGTGGAATTGCTTGACAGGTTCGAGTGGCTCCCATACAAGTCTAAAAGCTTATTTTAAATATTTGGCAAAATAATAAAGTCAGATTCATGAGCTTTGGCAGTCGTGTGCAATTATAGGTCAGACATATTTCTGAAGTTTTGATGGAATTGCTTGGCAGGTTCGGGTACCTGCCATACAACTCCAAAAGCTAATTTTAAATATTTGAAAAAAAAAATAAAGTCAGATTCATGAAACTTGGTAGTTGTGTGTTCAGTTATAGGTCAGACATATCCGTGAAGTGTCTATAGAATGGTTTCACAGGTTTGAGTAATTGCTATACAAAAACGAAAGGTGCAGGGTATAATTCAATCGGTTCATACCGACTGAAACGTTTTTATTTGTTTTTTTAAATTTTTTGGAAAAGTGCTAAAAAGATAATTATATCTGTATTATGCTTATTTTAAAATTTAATATATGATTATGTAGGTATATACAAAAATAAAAATTTTGGAAATTGTTTGAACTAAAATACCATACCTATAAAACAAATAAATTCTATGACACTCAGAAAAAATTCAAACTTTGGTAAGTAGTCAGCCAACATATACCTTGCACTATCCAGTAAGAACAAAATTTCCAAGAAACCATTACCTAGTACACAAAATTGATCAGTTGTGTAAAATAGATTGATGTGTTTTAAAACCTTTAAAACGGAAAACAAGACCTAAGGTTACAAAAGCTTTTAGTAACATTTCAATCAGATTTGAGGCTTTTAGTAACATTTCATTAACGGTTCAATCAGATGAGGGTAGAGATTTTAAAAATGTGAACTTAAAAAGTTTTTTTAAACCATATTTTAAAACCAATTGCATCAACAAATGAAGCTGCAGCAATTAAAAGATTCAATCGAACGCTAAAATAAAAGATGTTGAAGTACTTTATGGAGTAAAAATAAATTGATTCTAGTAAAAGATACATTGATATTTTCCCACAACTGGTAAAAAGTTACAATGTTTCTGTACTATGTCCTGCAGAAATTCAACCAAAGCATACTACAGAAATTTATAATAATTTAAAAAACGTTTTCAAAAAGTCCTTAATCCTGCATTGTCATTTTTATTGGAGATTTGGTGCGAGTACGTAGAAAAAAGCAACTTTTGAGCATAGATATATAGAAAAATGGAAAAGGAAATTATTATAGTCGATAAAGTTATAAATCAAGTTACAAATTATCAAGAAAGGCGAAAAGTTTATGTTTAAATAATGAATCAGTTCCATCACCCGTTTACAATGATGATTGGTGGGTCATATGATTCAGGACAACAACATTTATTTGTATTTTAATCAATCAAATGAAGAATATAATTGAGCCTGAAATAGATTTTTATGTGGTGTAGTTCAGAAAATAACGCAAAGCTGAAAAACTTAACTTTCAGTCACATTGAATATTTTCCTGAAAATGAAATTGCTGAAAATTTAAATAATGATAGTAATATTCCAACATTGATTATTTTGGGTGATTTATTAATTGATGTCAGCAATATGAAAGTTTGTGAACCTTTTACTAAAGGATCTCATCACCGCAACCTAAACAGGTAAAACTCGGTGAATGCAAAATACTTGGAGTTTATTAAAAATTCACGAGATAAATCGCAAATTTTACCTTTGGCACGAAAAATAATACCGGAAATAATAAATATTTAAGAATTTCAAAGAGCTTTTAATGAGACAACATCAGAGCATATAGCTATATTATGTTAGATCTGACGCAAAGTATAAACAATTTATTTCGATTCAGAACTGATATATTTGATAATAAATTAAAAAGCTGTGTATACCTTTGCACACTAGATTGATCTAGTAAATATTAAAAAAATAAAAATGTATTACAAAATAAAAAGTTATGTGAGAAATCTGAAACATTTGATAGCAAACTGCAGCGCATACTGCAGCATACATTAAAAAAGTCTAAAACAAAATTTTGAAATATTTTAATAAGAAATGTCTTTAACATATCTGAAACTAAAGTTTAAATTTTAAAAAAAGATGGAACACCGTGGTGTTCTGATGATAAAGGTGCAGATGTAAAAATACATTAGAAACCAATATAGTCTATTACATTCATTACATTAATAATCTATTACATTCTATAATTAAGCAGTGAAATTTACAACTCAACGGCAAAATTAACAGATAGAAATTACCATTATAGAGCTTAAATTGAACCACTGTTAAATTATGGAACTGATGCTGAAATAACTCATTTAGAATGCACCGAGTGTATTTTAGATAAACCGAATATAGCCATATCTAAAAATAATGGTTCAAAAGAAAGTCAAAAACTATATCATAACAATAACGTTGTTGAACTCAAGGGAAAACTTCCTATCGATATTTATTTATTTATTTATTTATGTTTAGCTCAAAGATTTTACATAACTTAAAATTAAAGAATGAATATACAGATACATATTTTTTAGACAGAACAAATTTTTGACTTAAAAATTAAATTTAAAAATTATACAAAATAAAACTTATTAGTACTAATATTCCATTAAATATGAATATAGACAATGAAAAGCTAAAACAAGAATTTGTTAAAATAAAGAAAAAGGTTATAACTAACTATAAGTAAATAGAAGCTTTTTCATTGTGTCTTTCTTCAGTGAAAAGTCAAGTCTGTGTTTGTGTTTGTTGCATAAACGCAGCATATTGCTGACAGGTTCATGTTTCCCATAATTAGTCCTATGAAAAGGAACCATGAAAAGATCCGAGGAACGAGACCTAAGGCTGGAATTAAACACAATTTTATTTAAAATGTCGGAGAAGATTAAGTCAGTTTTCATAAGCTGAAAAATGAATATGAAATCCGCGACGTCACGTCTTTTACCCAGTGTGGGTAGGTCAATTAATTTGAGTTTGTGCACATAAGGTGGAAGAATGATGGGGTCCTCCCAAGGAAGAAGACGCAGTCTTCTTCTTTAGTAGCTTTACAGCCCGATGTGAGCCTTAGCTTGATTGACTATCCGCCTCCATTCTGCTCGGTCCGTTACTGCGTTATTTAGGTTGTTAACTTGTAATTTGTTTAAATCGTTTATCACATCGTCTTTCCATCTTAACCTCGGTCTGCCCCTAGATCTGTTGAGTAGGGGCCTTGCGTCATAAATTCTTTTTGGAGCTCTATCAGAGTTCATTCTGAATAAATGCCCCGCCCAGCGCAGTCTTTGGGATTTTATATATCCAATAATGTCCTCATTGCCAATTAATTCCATCAGTTCCTGGTTCGTTCTAATTTCGTATTCGTCATTTTCGTTTCTTTTCGGCCCAAATATTTTTCGCAACATTTTTCGTTCAAAAACTCTTAGACCATTTATATCACTTTGTGATAATGTCCAAGTTTCGGAACTATAACTTAGAATTGGTCTCAGGATTGTTTTATATATCTGTAATTTACATTGTCTTGATAGTAATCTTGATCCCAATAGATGAGAAATTGTATAGTATGCTCTATTGGCCGTCAATATTTTATGCTTTATGTCTTTGTGGATATCATTATTTGAATTTATTTGTGCTCCCAGATATATAAAATTATTCACACCTTCGAAATTGTAGTCATTAATAGTAATATTTTGCGCCACTCTTCTTGTATTTGATCTCGATACTATCATGTACTTTGTTTTATTTTCATTTATTTTCAATCCAATTCTTCGAGTCTGTTGATCAAGCCTTGTAAATATTTCAATTAAATCACGTTTACTTCTTGACATTATGGCGATATCATCAGCATAAGCATAAATCTGGTAGGGCCTCGTAAATATATTACCTTCGATATGTAGGTCCTTGAGCGCGTAGTGTAAGGTCAGGTTAAATATGATGGTTGATATTTCGTCTCCTTGTTTAACTCTAGATGTGATGTCAAATATATTTGTACAAGATTTTTGTACCAAAACTTTTGCTTTTGTGTTATGCAGTGTCATCATTATTAAATTCGTCAGTTTTTTAGGTATTCTCAATTCGTCAAAAATATTTTCTATTATACCACGTTTTACCGAGTCAAAAGTTTGTTTAAAATCTATAAATAGCATATGCAAGTCCATGTTAAATTCAGCGCACTTTTCCATTGTTTGTCTTATACTAAATATTTGGTCAATGGTTGATTTGTTTGGCCGGAAACCGCATTGATAGTCTGGGATTATTTGCTCTGCGTAGATTGTCAATTTTTCGGCAATTACCTTTGCTAATATCTTATAAGCAGTATTTAATAGCGTTATTCCTCTGTAATTTGAACAGTCCGTTTTAGCCCCTTTTTTATGAATTGGTAAAATTATACCAATATTCCATTCACTGGGTATCTGTTCATCATTCCATATTTTAATGATAATTTTATATATTCTTCTATATAGTGTGTCATCGGCTGATTTTATAATTTCTGCAGTGATACTATCTTCTCCGGATGATTTATTATTTTTAAGTTTTTGTATTGCGCTAATAATATTTTCATAAGATGGTTTTTCAATTTCATTTAGAGCTTGCACTTCAGGTATATTATTTGTGTGTTCTATGTTTATTTCGTCATCATCATTTGGGTTTAGCATGTCCTTAAAATATTCTTCCCATCTGTTTAATATTTCCATTTCTTCAGACAACATTATTCCATTTTTATTTTTTATATTCGTCAATTTAGGCTGAAAGGCTCGTCTTTCTTGTTTACACTTTTTATAAAACCTTTTAGTTTCTTTTTCATTGAAGTCATTTTGTATTTGTATGACTCTATTTCTTATTGACTCTCTCTTTTTTCATCTGCATATTTTACTAGCTATTTTTCTCTTTGAATTATATTCATTTTGTGCCGCTCTAGTTTTTCTTTGCATCCATGCAACTCTCGCATCATTTTTTTCCTTTATAGCTCTCTCGCAATCTGCGTCAAACCAATCTTCATTTCGTCTATGTTGTTTTTCACCTATAACATCTTCGGTAGCTTGTATAATGGTATTATTTCACATTTCGTCAACATTTTCTTCAACTGCATTAGATTCAATAGATTCAATAAAATTATTTAATACGCATTTATATCTTTCTTTGTAGGCTTCATTCTTTAATTTATCAATATCCCATTTCTTTTGTCGTGTTCTAGCCACTCGTCCACATTTACTTATTCTATGTTTATATTTTACTACTGTTATGTAGTGGTCACTATCACAGTTGGGTGTTCTATATACTCTAATATCTTCACACGACGATAGTCTTCTTTTATTTATCAGGATGTGATCAATTTGATTTGTATTACTCGTCCCAGGGATTTTCCACGTACCTTTATGAATTTTCTTGTGGTTAAAGTATGTACTCATAATATAAGTATTTGTGCTTTCAGCTAATTGGCAAAGTCGAAGCCCATTTGGTGATGTTTCTTCATGTAATGTATGACGGCCTGCCACATTTTCTAGAAAATCTTCTTTACCAATTTTCGCATTCAAGTCCCCCATAATCATTAAGGTGTCATATTTATTTACTTTTCCACAAACGTCTTTTAATTTATTATAAAAAACATCTTTATTAATTTTTTCGTCATCTTCAGTGGGTGCATAAACACTAATTAGAGTCAGATTATTGAATTTTCCTTTTAGTCTTATTTTACATATACGTTCATTTATTGGGGTGAATCCGAGTATCTTATCTTTGAATTTTTTGCTTACCCAAAAGCCCACACCCGCATGTCCTTGTTTGTCATCTTTTCCTGAGTAATACAAATCAAAATTTCTTTTCTCTATTTTGCCTTGATTTTTGAATCTCATTTCTTGCAGCGCAACTACGTCAAATTTGAACCTTTCTAGTTCCTGAGCGACTTCCATCATTTTACCAGGCTGCAATAGAGTCCTTATATTCCATGAACCTAGTCGTATTTTTAATCGTTGTTCATAATCGTAATCCATATTTCGTTCCGAGGGTCTGTATCCATTTGTTCCATTTGAATTTATCCGAGGCATGTAGTCTTCTTCCATGTAGGCATGTAGTCTTATTTCACTAGGTGGGTTGTCAACCCTACGCTAGCTAGATCATGAATTTAAACCCCCAAGATCAGGGTGATCCAGTTATACCCCTGGACGCTGGGTCGCCATGTCCTCGTCTGCGTTAACAGGGTTCACCACGTGTAGGTGAGGCTGGCAATTTGAGCAGGAGAGGCTTTATATTGCGCTTCACTTCCCATTTGAACCCCATAGAAGACACAGTGCGAACCTCAAAAATTTTTTTGAATGGACTCAATCCTATTAATATGTGTATCATAATAGGGTGACCATACTTGTGAAGCATATTCAAGATGAGGACGGACCAGAAATGTGTAGAGCGATTTTAAGACATAAGGATCATTAAACTCCTTTGACAAGCGTTTAAAGACACCTAACATCGAGCTTGATCTGCACATGATATAATTATAGTGGTTTATAAATGATAACTTGCTATCGAAGCAAACACCCAGGTCCATTATTGAATCAAGTCGACTAGGAGCTTGGCCATTCAAAGTATAGTTTGTAAAAAATGGCCGTTTTTGCTAGAGTAGCACATTTGTGCACATTTACTTACATTGATTTTTAGGTTGTTACTAGAGAACCAGCCGTAGAAGAGGTTAAGATCATTCTGAAGACACAACGCATCATTTGTAGAGCTTACTTTTTTTTAAATTTTCACGTCATCAGCATATATTAATACCTCACTGTGCGTTAGCATAGAAACAACATCATTAATTGAAATTATGAACAGCAATGGACCTAAGTGACTACCCTGGGGTACACCAGAACTAGACGAAAGAGGCGAGGAAATTGCTGAACGAAAGAGGACTCTGTAAGTCCTGCCAGAGAGATATGACTTTATGCATGCTAAGAAGTTGTCAGGGAACCCTATGAGTTTCAATTTTAGAATAATAATATTATGTGGTAGTATGTCAAAGGCTTTGCTAAAGTGTGAGTAAATTACGTCTGTCTGATACCCATTTTCCATATTATTTGAAAAAACTGTCGTGGTGTCCACTAGATTAGTCACCGTGGATTTCTTTTTCAAGAAGCCATGCTCACGCGCACTAATGAGTGGCATACAATGGATATAAATATTGTCATATACCATCAACTCAAAACCTTAGGAATTGCCGACATTTTAGCTATAGGACGATAGTTTGACACGTCATTTTTATTGTTTTTCTTATGGATTGGCCTAAAGAAAGCTTCCTTTCACACGGACGGTTAAATACCCGAAGAATAAGACTTATTAAAAACTACGGTTAAGATGGGCGCCAGAGAAGAGCAGCACCTGCTTGGAATAAACTCAGAAACTCCATCTGGTCCGGGAGAAGGACTAGAAACCAAATTGGAAAAATATTTTTCAACCGCTAAACAAAAGAGTTCGTGACAAAATTTGTAGAGGTAGTTTTAGGATAGTTATCAATGTGCCAAAAGTTGTCGACATTTAATTGAAAAGATGAAAAGAGTAAGATTTGGCGAAAAAGTTACGAAAAAATTCGGATATATTTTGGGAATTATTACTTGCATTCCCGCCGAATTTCAAGAAGATTGGATAACTATCACTTTTCCTCTTATGGTTTATGAACTTCCAAAAGACTTTGGGATTACGTATTAAGTTATCCGAAGTTTTATAGATATAGTAGTCGTAACGTTCTTTTTGTTGCGAAGTACCCTCAGCTCTTGTGAAAACCATGGAGGGCCAGAGCCAGTATCTTTAGTTTTCAACACTGAAATAAACAATTCAAATGCAGCGAAAATGATTTCGTAAAACTTACTCGTCATAAACTCAATATCAGTAAAGATAAATACTGAAGATAAGTCGTAAGTAGAAAAGAAATCATTTAGCAATGCGAAATTCGCCCTTTTAAAAACAAAACTATAGAAAAGGGGCTCGTCGATAGATAGTTGGTCGTCAATGCAATAAGAGAAAGATATCGGAGGATGATAGATATCAACGTTAACCAACGGATCCGGGACAGTTGTAGGTAAACAGTTATACCAATTGGAAGTAAAGACTAGATCCAGTTGCCTCGATTTATGGTTTGTTATTGACGATATTTGTTGCAAATTATTTAGATGAAGGGTATCTATAAAGGACAACTCCAACTCACTAGAACAGTCAATTGATATTAAAAATGGTTCCTCATCATGAGTCATCCACCATCAATTTTGGGGAGATTAAAATTTCCGAAAACAAAAATTACACCCTCATGGTTAAAAGAATTGCATAAATAATAAATTGCCGAAGAAAATTTTGCATATAACTCAATACTTGAGTTAGGCGGTATATAGCAATTGACTACGAAAAGCATTTTGACTTTCAGCTCAATTTTAACTTCGATAATCCTCTGCAAATAATCAATCCATTTACTTTTCATATGGCTCCTAAATGTTTGTAAATCTTTATCGACACTGGCGGCAGATATATTTAAAGTGTCATGAAATTTTTTGAATAAGCTATATAAAATAGTATAGTCAGAGGGAAGGCCCTCACTTTCAATAAAAACCTTAACACCTAATCTAGTTTTACCATCGTGGTGCACATTCTCCGCTGCCTCGTGAAGATATGCCAAGTACAATTTAACATTCTCATATACAGCCTGATCTCTAAAGCAAGATAGTACATAAGTACTGTCGCCATCTTCAACGGACCTTTTGGTCATACGAACGATCGGAGGAGTCAGCGGATCTACAAAGTTAGCAGGCGGATGTGTTTGCAATAAGCGAGCCTTGGATAGGTTGTGAGGGTTGGGTATAGATATAGAAAATTGGGTGTTAGCTCTAAATGTTTTACCCTGAATGAAACTTGGGTATTTGGTTCCATTGTCAATATTATTGTTTTTGTTATTATTTGTATTGTCGCTATGGTCTTTTTCATTAATTTCATCGTTATTAATATTATTGCTATGAAGATTTATGTCACTATTGCTATGATTATTGTTACAGTATAGTATTATATCATTATTGTTGTTACGGTATAGATGTTGCTATTATTATTACTATTATTGTTGTTATGATTATTATTATTATTATTTTTATTATTGTTATTATTATTATTATTATTATTATTATTATTATTATTATTATTATTATTATTATTATTATTATTTTTATTATTATTGTTATTATTATTAATGTTATCAGCATTGTTACTTTTATTATTACTATTATTTTTAAAATTTTTTATTTTCCCTTTTTTATTACTGTTATTGTTCCCTTTAAGTTCATTGTTATGGGAAAGAACCTGTCTAGTATGCTTGCCTATGCGAGAAGAATCAGTGCGTAAGGAGTTGTCTATATTGTTTGTATTTTGGAAATGAACCTGTTTCTTGTTCCTCTTATTATTAAGTGGGTTAGTAAGTATTAGTGTAAGTTTAGAGTGCATTGAAGCATTAGCTTTCTCGTAGCCAACATCTCGTAGCCAATACTGAATCACCGTACCTACATGCCAAAACTTATGACCAATTATGTCATCAGCTATGGAAGAAGGTACAGTAACTTTGAAAACTTGTATCTGGGCTTATATTTTAAGTTATTTGGGGTGATATTAGCTACGGTTACATTATCGCACTTAAATTTTTCAGCTAATAACAACATAAGGCTACTTACTGTGGTGGTCACTGGGAATCTTGAAAAAAATAGGTCCGAACATCGAGCCGAAGAGTTGAGGGAAGATCTAGCGGCTGGTCGGATGGAAATTCTGGTGCAATTAGTGCAAGATTTTTCATTTGAGCAATTAGTTTCAGCAGCGACGGACATATTGGAACTCGTAGCAGGCTCAGAACAGGTCAATTCATCCTGCAACGATGCACTACTGCCAACTGTTGGCTTGAAAATAGCAGGCCACGGATTAACTGTTGATCCCAGAAAAGACTCATAGCTCCATGGTTCGTTGGTCTGACACCAGGCATCTTTCGTGTTTAAACTTATATAAGCCAGGTTGAACTTATATGTGTCAAATTATGTATCAAGGCTGGCATCTACCTTAACGCATAATTTGTTCACGTCGCCCTTAAGAGAACTAACTGACTCCTTAAGAGACTCCATGCAAGTGCTTTTAGAGTCCATTAGTTTTTGAAGTTTATCATTAAGGGAAAACTCCAATCTTTTCCGTAACTCCTCTAGATCTACTGATGATGCCTCCTCGTTTATGGGTAGTTTGCTTAAAGTGCAGTTGGGGGCTTCATAATCATTTCATTTCATTAAAGGATGCCGAATTGCTTCTAATAACGTCCAGTCCCATATACTCATCTTTTTGCTTATTGAGGGATGCATTAATTTCTTTGAACAAGTCGCGCAGTTTAGAATGATGGTCCATGCTTCCTTCACACACAAAATATTGCACCAGAAAAGAGGAGTACCACTCTCTAGGAGCACTCAAACAGATCCCATGGAATCTTTTGTTGCAAAATCCGTTGCAAGTAAGCAATTCACTTTTAACGTCTGATACAGAGCATATTGAACTATCGCATCTGTAGATCGAACTCATCTCGATAATTATTCTACTCTTTTAACTTTTAATTACTTTAAATTTTAAGTACAAGATAATTTAAGTGGTATGGCAACTTTTATTAACAGAAAAAGCTATTAGCTCTTTTTTATTTTTTTTTAATTTTAATTTTTTTTAATTTTAATTACTAGAAAAGTTTGCAAAAAATTCAAGAGCAATTTTTTTTTTTTCTCTTTTGCTTTTGTTCTACAAAGAACGTGAGAAATACTGCTAATTTAATAGTAAGTTATTGTTTTTGTTTTTATAGTTCTTCTATATTATTAAGTTGCAAAGTTAAAGTTTAGTAAATATTATTGCTACTATTATTATTATAAAGCGTAAACAGAAACACGACCGTTCTAGTTAAGTGTAATATGAGTTAAGTATGTTTGATCAGTCTACGCTTTTAATAAACAATATTAAAAAAAAAACAGATTTTTTTCGAGTCTGATGAATCGCAACTAAAAATGGTTAGGCCAATTTATATATGAGAAAATAACTATAAATCCTAGCGTATTACTAGCCCAAAATACAGTTTTGGAAAAAACAAATGCTAAATATCAATATAAAAGAGTGGAGGTAAAAAATTTCACACTTACAAACAGCAGTTCATCGATTTCGCTGTACAATGTTTTCACTTGTCAATTAGCAAACACGTTTATCTTTTGCATGACTGAAAATGCAGGATATTGAGGAATACGATGAAAAATCGATACAATTTTAAGCATTTTGATATTTCGCGATTCATGTTAATGGTGTTCAAGTTCCAAAAACAGTATTGCTGTTAAACAAGTTGAAACAAGTTTTTTTGACGATAATAACTGCAGCACAAGAGCTTATCACACATTATTCTCTGAAATAGGAATTTATCACAACGACAGAATTAACGACATTATCAATTTACGAAATTTTTGTTTGCAAATGGTAAGTTTAAAGGGTGATTTTTCAGAAAATTTATGTTTACAAATGGTTCTTCTTTATTGGCTTTTGATTTAATCCCAGATGCATCAGGTGATGAGTATATCAAGGTTTACTTAATCAAGCGACTGTACGAGTTGAGGCAAGATTAACAGTTACACCTCTAGTTTATGGAGAATTTGATGCGAACGTACAAATAGACAAAAATCGAAATCTCTATACAAATTCACAAATAGCCCAACATATACGTATTATAAAACAATCAAATATTATACCATCCAAAGTAAACATGCCTAATCCAGCTTGCATACTCATTGTTTTGTCACTTTCTTCCGATAACAAAAACTTCCTCTTTGTTCAAAATGTTACGCTATCACAAATAAGAGAAAATTGTTTATGTTCGCTAAAAAAATACAGTACAAATTTCCCACAAATTACCTTAACCAAGTGCTGCTGAAAGCTATAAATTTGGAAACATACATATAATAACCAAGGAGATACGAAACTTGTCGCATTAATGGAAAAAGTTGATATTATTTTAACAAATGATCGTATTAGCAAAGATTCTTTAAAACACTATTTAAAGGAGAACACAAAAATTTATGATTTTGCTTCTTTTGTGGAAGACAACTAAGTATAACTATTAATTGCGACGATTTTAGTTTCTGTGTCATTATTTTGATCATTGTTATCAATAATTTTATCTTACATAATACTAGTTTTGGGATTTTCTACTCATTCTGCAGTATTTCTTTATTTTCGCATTAAGTTATTTGTCAAAACAGTTGCAGTTGCAGAAAATTGCGTTAAAAAATCTTCTACTAAACCTGCATAAACAAAAAGAACAGAAAATTATTATACCACAGTACAGTTTTGTTCGAGAATTTTAAATTAATTTTTATTTTACCTGATCCGAAACGAAATATAAAATCAATATTTCTTGCATGTCAATTTTTGTGAACGGTATTAAAACGTCTGAAAAAGTTTCTGTTTCACAAAGTTTTTTATAGAAACTTAAATCTTCTTTCTATAAAACCACAACTTATTTCAGTTTTTCTTGATTTATAAATGAACAATTTTATGGCTTTTGTAGAAACTGAAAAATATTTACTTTAAAGCAACAATAAATGAAGTGGAAATTTTTTTGAAGTTTTAGACTGACTAATTAAACTTATCATTGATAATTTCTATTACACAAGACAAAGTTTTATTTTTATCATAACATATGTTATGTATTTCGGAATAAACAATATCCATATTAAAATCAACCTTTAGGTTTCAATGTTTTAAATATAAAGAACATGTGTCATAAAATTGACTTCCTTTATACATAGGTACGATATTTTAGTTCAAAAAGTTTTCAAAATTTTTGATTTTATTTTTGTATATAATTGAAATCATGTATAATTTTTAAAACAAACATAATGCAGATATTATTGTCTTTTTTATAAACGTTAACGGTTAAAGTTAGCGACTACTTCAAACCGTCTACAAAGAACAAATATCTCTTATATGTTAATGCAAGATTTACATTAAAGTAAGTTATTGGTTTTTATTTTTTTATATTGACGTTTCCCCAAAATACAGGGGATTTTCGATAATTCAGAGATGCACTGAAAGCTCTAAATTAAATCTTAAAAATCTTTTACGCGTACTTACGAATCTGCAGAAATTGAATATTTTATTTTTGCAGATTTGTAATGTTTCAATCAGCTGTTATTAATATTGCTGATTCGCATACTAAAATATAGTAAATGACAAAAACAAGGGCAAAATGGATTCAGAAAGGAAAAGTTGTGTAAAAAAACTTATTACAAATCAATTTTTAGAATTACATGTAGTTAAAGATGAATGTGGGAAGCAAACGTAAACGAAAACTTTTAATATTAATGTGTATAAAAAAGTATGTAAAACAGAATATACCTAAAGTCCTTATTTAGGTATACACAGCTTATTTGCAAACAATAACTTTAATGGCAAGTACAATATTGTCTTTTTCCCATTTTCGAATGGAATGATTGTTTTTTGGTAGGTTGATTTATTAAATTTTTATAAATTTGCATCAATATTTTTTATTTTCAGTTTTTTTTCTTTTCCCAAAATATTTCATTTCACTGAAAAATAAAATTATTAATTATAAAACAACACGAAAATTCCAAAAAAAAGGTATATGTATGTACTTTAGGAATTCCTCAATATCCGACATTTTTCTGTAACGCTTCTTTTTACCGACCGCATTGTGTATACAGGTCATGTGATAGCAAAAAATTTGGAATACTTATCCAGTTTTCGGTGGGAACGAACTTCTCCATAGTACGAAAGTATAAATAAATTATTTTTAGCAGCCTGTCGGTGTGTGTTCGAACGAGTGTATCTCAAATTCGCCTGAACCGATTTTGATGAAATTTTTTATTTAAGATTATTTCGACTATGGTACGTATTGATCAACTTTCGGGTTATATCAGGTCTCGGGAATCGCAGTTTTTAGCGGGCCTGTTTAAATATTTGACCATTTTGAAGAAAATATTCAACCGATTTACTTGAAATTTCATATATAAGTTTCGGTCAACCGTCCGCGAAACCTCCTAACTTTTGGAAAAAAACAGCTGTCTGCAACTGGTCGTTAACTACGAGCCTAATATACATTTTTGCGTACATAAAGAGGAATAATCAAACGATTTCCTTGAAATTTAATATTGAAATTCTTGGTACTAAAATAATAAACATATAAATTTTTTGGTCGATTTTACATTTTTTACCATATCTATTGAGCGGATTGATGGAATTTCTCGAAATTTGATATTTGAGTGTTGGTTGTTACCGAAACTAACTGGCGAGCATTTCAGCGAATTCGGGTAGGACAAAGCGAAACTCTACTAAGAGCCAAATTTACATTTTTCTAGGTATGTTAACTATAAGCTTACTAATGCCCTAGTATAGTAGGTATAGAAGAAGATTTTTTAACGTATTATTTTTACATTTGTTAATATTATAAAAATAGTCAATGCACATTGCGGTCGGTTATGTATTGATCACATCAGATTTTTTAATTTATGATATTTTTGAAGTAGTTATAAAAAAACTTAAAAATTTCTTGGGAACTTTGAGCTTAACTGTCATTTTCGACCGTGAGTCATGTCAGTAAACTCAAATAAGATCAATTCGAGAGTCGACACCTCATTTCCGTCGTCTTTCTTTTATGAAATTTAACAAAATTTTCCGTTTACTTAAAATAATAACATTCTTTCCCACAAATTTTATATTTCTACCCAAAGATAGACAGTTTAGTAATCGAACCTCACTAAGTGTTATAAATTTAAATTTATAAACAACTTAAAAATTTAAACTAAAGTTTAAACTTTTCTAAATTTTTTTGTAAGATAATTTAAAATTTTAAAATAGTAATCAAAAATAAATAAAAATAATTTAAAATTTTAAATAGAAAAAAAATAAAAAAGTAATTTAAAGTTTTAAAATAATTAATCATAATAAATTTAAACCTGAAAAAATTAAAATAAAAACAAAAATCGAATGCCAAAAGAAAAAACAAAAATAAAGAGTGAAAGACTTTTAATTTACGAAATTCCGGAAAAATCAGAAATGGCATTATATAGTGGTAATACAAGTAATAATAATAATAATAATAATAATAATAATAATAATAATAATAATAATAATAATAATAATAATAATCAATTTACTCTAACTGTCAGTGATTTATTAAGAGATGCTCAACGCATCCACGATTTCAGAGGTGGTGACGATTACGCTTTGTCGTCACTTCTAAGAGAGGTTGATACTATATTACCTCTATTCAACAATAATCCAGACCTAAAGCAATATGTCTTTCAAGGAACTATAATAAACTAAATACAAGGACCAGCCTTAGAAGTAACAAGGACCAGACCTTAATGACCATATACCAATACTGGAAACGGTTGTGAACCGATTTAAAACACAACTTATTTTAACAGACCAAAAAATTAGAGAAATGGAGACAATACATAAGAATAGGAAAATTTATATAAATTCGCAAGACTTACAAAACAATCTATCCGACATTCTAAGAAGATACATAAAACCGGGTAAAATACGAATTTACGCAGACCTACCTGACCATAAATATAACATTTTGCAACAAAAATTAAAGGAACTGTTTAGTGACATTAAGAGAATAAAATTTGTCAAATGTTCACTTCATGCAAAAGACATGAAGACAGAAGATGAAACTTACAAACAAATAAACAAATACCATGGACTAGAGACTGGACATACCGGAATTTTGGAGAACTACGAGGGCTTAAAACAATAAGAGAAAAATCCAATAAGAGAAAAATTCAAATTCACTGAAACTCCTGAAGATGTATACACGAATTCTAAATCAAATTTCCTTACCTTCTTAGATAGATTCTCTAAATTTGCAACCACTTACTATCTCGAGGACAAAAACAACCAAACTATAATTAAAAAATCTGATGTGGTCAGCACATAACCAACCGCATTGTGTATTGTCTAGTTAAATGAAAGTGTTACAGAATATTATAAAAATGTCTGTTAAATACTTCTTTCCAATTTTTAGGACATTAGTAAGCTTATAGTTAACATACTTAGAAAAATGTAAATTTGGCTCTTAGTAGAGTTTCGCTTTGTGCTACCCGAATTCCCTGAAATGCTCGCCAGTTAGTTTCGGTAACAACCAGAATTCAAATATCAAATTTCAAGAAATTCCATCAATTTGTTCTGTGGATATGGTGAAAAATGTAAAATCGGTCCGCAAATCAGTTCTCGAGCCCTGATCTTTCCAAAAAAGTTAGATGTTCATTGCTTTAATATGAGGAATTCATATATTAACTTTCAATGAAATCGGTTAATTATTTCTCTTTATATACAAAAAAATGTATATTTGGCCCGTAGTAAACGCCCAGTTGCTGATGCCTGATTTCTTCCAAAAGTTAGGAATTTTTGCGTATGATCGAGCAAAGCTTATATATGAAATTTCAAGTAAATCGGTTGAATACTTTCTTCAAAATGGTGAAAAATGTAAAATCGACCCGCAAATCCGTTTTCGAGCCCTGATCTGTCCAAAAAATTTATATGTTCATTGTTTTAATACGAGGAGTTCATATATTAAATTTCAATGAAATCGGTTGATTATTTCTCTTTATATACAAAAAAATGTATATTTGGCCCGTAGTAAACGCCCAGTTGCTGATGCCTGATTTCTTCCAAAAGTTAGGAATTTTTGCGTATGATCGAGCAAAGCTTATATATGAAATTTCAAGTAAATCGGTTGAATACTTTCTTCAAAATGGTGAAAAATGTAAAATCGACCCGCAAATCCGTTTTCGAGCCCTGATCTGTCCAAAAAATTTATATGTTCATTGTTTTAATACGAGGAGTTCATATATTAAATTTCAATGAAATCGGTTGATTATTTCTCTTTATATACACAAAAATGTATATTTGGCCCGTAGTAAACGTTTTGTTGCCGATGCCTGATTTCTTCCAAAACATACGAATTTTTGCGGACGGTCGAGCTGAGCTTATATATAAGATTTCAAGTAAATCGGTTGAATATTTTCTTCAAAATGTTCAAAAATGTAAAACAGGTCCGCCAAAAAGTGCAGTTCCCGAGGCCTGATATATACCAAAAGTTGATCGATCCGTGCCATGCTGGAAACAAACTTACATATAAAATTTCATCAAAATCGGTTCAGCCGAACTTGAGATACACACGTGCACACACAGATCGACAGACCGACAGGTTGCTAAAAATAGTTTATTTACACTTCCCTACTATGGAGAAGTACGTTCCCACCGAAAACTCGATATGCAAAATTTGTTGCCATCACATAACCTACCTACGGTCGGTAAAAATTAAGGGAGTACAAATCACAAAGAGGGCATTTTAAAAAATTGGTAACAGACAATGAATTTCGCAGCATAAATATAAAGGACTTCTTAAGAAAAGAAAATATAGAACTTCATTTAGTTAAACCGAATTCTCATACCGGGAATTCTGACATAGAACGATTACGAAATACACTTAGCGAAAAAATTAGAATGTTAGGAATTGAAAACAAGGACCTTAATATTAAAGAAAAAAATTATAGGGCTTTGGAATGGTATAATAATAGTTACCATTCCACAACCAAGGAAAAACCAATAAATATTTAGGAAGGTAAATGTGACATAAAAACAATTTATAATAATAAAACTAGGTCTCTAAATAAAAATAGTGCTAAAAGAGAAAATTACCAAGATGATAGAGTAGAAATTTATATAAAAAATTATAAAAGTGTTAGGCACAAAGAACAACCTAAATATATAAAACATGCTCTTGATAACATTCATTTTTCTAATATTAAGAGAAAATCAAAATTTTCCGGTAAAATTAATCTTCAAAATGCTATTGCTGACGATAATACTGACATTTTGCCAGGGACATCTAACAGTAGAAAAAATTGATACAGAGCTTGGTTACTTAGAAATAAAACTGGACAATGTTAAATTAGTTAAGACTTATGATACAATTTTACATATAGTTAATATTATAAAAATTTCGAATATTTTAAATACACTAGTTCTACACAAACAAAAACGTGGCTTAATCAATTTCGTAGGCACAGTAAACAAATGGCTTTATGGAACAATGGACAACACAGACAAATTAGAAATCGAAAACCACTTAAATGTTATAACTCAAAATAATCATATGGCAATAACCAGCATTAACAAACAAGTTAAGATTAATCAGAATTTTAATGAATCTTTCGTGAAACTTAAAGAAGCAATAGAACAAGACAGAAATACAATTTCGAGAAAATTTAACATGATTCGAGAACATGAAGAACAACTACTTACACAAACAATTTACACTAACAATTTAAAATTAAAAATTTTACAAGACAACACAGAACACTTACAAGATAACATATCATCAGCAAGATCAGGTACAATATACAGTAGTATACTAATAAATGAGGAAATCATCGAATACGATATTGATTTTGACAAATTGCAAAATATTAAATTGGAGACTCTAATAGATGACAGAAATAACTTAATCTTCGCCATAAATATTTCAATAGAACTTATAACATTAACAAATTCATTACTAATACCAATAACCGATAAAACTAACAGAGAATTGAAATTTACTCCAGAAAACATTGTAAAATTTAATAATAAAACTTTGACCTATATAAAAAATACGGATTTGAGAAATTTAAAATTATCAAGCCATTGCCTAGTAAAAAGAAATTGCAATAAATCATTTAATAATATATCAGAAGTTTTGGAAATTGAAAAAGGTTTAGTAATTGCCAAAAATCAAAATAATATAAATCTTTCTAGTAATTGTGATGAAAGATCTTTTCTTCTCAAAGGAAATTATCTAATCAATTTTAATAACTGTTCTATAAATATAGTTAATTATTCAATAAAAAACGAACAAAAAGAATTTAAGCATAGATTTTTATTACTAGATTTAAAGAATAATATTACAAATCTAAACAATGAATTAAATTTTGATAACATTATCCTAAATCAAATTGAAAATCTTAGTAAAATTACAGAAATTAAGTATAAAAGCAAATTTTATTATATATATGAAATTATAACGTTTATATTTATAATTGCTATTTTGATCATAATTGTAAAATTTGCTTGGAAGTACAAAATTTTTAAAATTAAAATTAATATGACGACTCAGGAGAGTCTTCAAACAAGGGAAGGAGGAGTCATGTCAGTAAACTCAAATAAGGTCAATTCGAAAGACGACACCTCATTTCCGTCGTCTTTCTTTTATAAAATTTAACAAAATTTTCCGTTAACTTAAAATAAATTCACAAATTTCATATTTCTAATTTCATTATAAATTTGCATAATACAAAAAAAAACTCATAATCAACAGTAATTACTTTCACATAAAAAAATTGTTTTCACATAAAAACTAAAATATCAAATTACTAAAATAAAATTAACACACTTAAAGTAATTACTGCTGACTAAATAATTTTATGCTTCCAAGTCCCTTCAGTTAATAAATTCAATTTTAAAATCAAGTACTTTTACAGATTTTGCAGTTTCGATTGCACACATTGAGATCTAAGTTAGAACTGGATTATCGAAAATGCCCACTGATTCAATTTTATTAATAATCATATATTTATTAATTTACATTTAAATACTATATTTTTATTCATGCTTTTTCTTTCATTTTGCGATTCTTTTTTACAATTTCATTTTTGTTACAAAAGCTTTCTTGTTTCATACCTTCTTCATCACATTTTTGCACATTACATTGCGATGTATATTTCTGCTTTTTTTTGCTTTTGCGATTTTTTTTAAATATTTTCCACGATTAGTATCGAGGCTTTGCTAATACTCCATAGCTATTTATATTTTTATTTTATTTGAATTTGTATTGTTGTTTTTATTTTCGGGATTCCTCTCCTATTGTGGTTTTTGATCAACATTGCAACTTTGCATTGCGATTTATTTTGTTGTTTTTTTTTCCCATTATGTTCCTCTCTTATTATGCTTCCCACAAAAAGCTTTGATGATATTTCTTATTTTTTATTCAATTGTTTTTTTGTTTTTAATGGCTCGAGCCTTTTTTTTCTAATATTGAATTGTTCGCAGGAGCACTACTTGTAAAATGCCTTTCATTCACTTATATTATTTTTATATATTAATTCTATAGAAGAAGTAAACATTTTTTTTTATCTTCTTTACTCCTCGTGGGAGCATAGGGCCGTTACAAAGCTTTGCTATCGCACTCTATTGTGGGCCATGTTCTTAATTTCTGCTCATGTGTAACTTGTTTCTTTGTGGACGGTTCTGCACCATGTATGTTTGGGGCGCCCAACACCTCTTTTTTCTTGAGGGTTCCACTGTCTAGCAATTGTTTCAGGAGGACTCCTCAAGGCATGCCCAATCCAATTCCATTTTCTTCTTTTTATGGCGGTTGCTATATCTTTTTGTTTGGTTAGGGCCCATTACTCGACGTTTCTTGTACGTTGGGGCCAGTATATTTTGCAGATGGCCCTCAAAAGCCTGTTTACGAAGACTTGAAGTTTGTTTGTCTTGCCTTTGTGGGCCAGCCAAGTTGCCTTCTGATGTGGTTATTATGTTGTCAAGGTAGTTGAAACTTGCCACATCATCTATTGGTCTTGGGTTGACATAGAACAGGACTACATTCGTTGCGTTTATGAGGAGCGATTTGGTTTTGTTGACATTTATTTTGAGCCCCACATCTGCTATCTCACTGTATAAATTGTTAAGTTTCGTTTGCATGTCTGAATATGTATGGGCCAACAGGGCAATGTCATCTGCATGTTCTAGGGCCTCAAGACGGCTCGTTAAGTTCCATTGTATGTCCTTACTACACTTATGCAACTAGTATTTTTCGCGCTCGATTACTAATAACTATTTAATTGACTACTGCTGAAAAGTGACAAGCTGTAATTTTAAGTATACCAAAACGTGAACTACAAACAAAGGGTTACCGTTTCAACAAAAAATAAGTTGTTACCATTTTGAGAGAAAAAAAAGAAGCGAATAAACAAATTTGCTATTTCTTTTTCTGTGGTGGAAATCAGCGGCTGGAACGCGGGAAACTGCAGAATGTAGTCATTGTAAAAATGAAATGGGCAGAAAATATGGAGTTAGATTAAAAAAATGAAATGGTTAAATGTCAACCAAAGACTTGATTGCGCTCGTATTTACTTTTAAAATTAAGTTTAAGTCGTTTCCAAAATATCTACAAAGTAATTTAACATACATTGCTTGTTACTGCAATTTGAGAAACACTGGGGATTTCAGACTTCTTTTATAAAAAAGACCAAACGCAGAACAGTTTGTTATGTAAGGGAATACTGTGGTTTAACAGTTTACCAGCAAATATTGAAAATATTAAATCCTTAAAAGCGTTAAAAAAATGAGTAGTAAATCTATTGTAATTTAGAATTTTAGTGGAATTGCGAATTAATAGTAGATTTTAGATGTTCAAATTACTTAACCTGCATATCATATAGTAATTCTGGAAAATATTGAACATAATTCTAAAATTTGTAAATTATAACGTATATCTAAAAGTTATTTTATCTAATAAATAAAAAAAACGAAACAAATATGAAATCCTAAAAGTGCTATTAGTAAATAGCATTTTTAAGCTAAAATAAAAGAAAATATATTTGTTTCAGCGTTAGTCAAAAAAAACACAAAATATTACATAAGTGTGCGTTTTGGATTAGCGTCAAATTCTGAGTGGATTTGAGTATGTCTATCCATTGCTCGTCCGTCCGTCCGTTCTAAGCTGGCCAAATTCTTACAAATCATTTATTGTGGTAAATACCAGAACCCTATTTAAATTATATATGATCGAGGTACTGGTTTTGGTAGCTGCCATACAACTTCAAAATTTATTTGACCATATCTTAGAAATTGTAAAAGCTATGGCATTGAAATTTCGCACAAGTGAAATGTTTGTAGACTGTAGACATTAATTCGTTATTTCCTTTTCAGTTAGGGTATCTCGTGATGAGATCTCTTATTTATTAGTCAATGTTATTTCTTTATGTCAGACATCTGTTTGTACCCGTACGAACGTATGTTCGAAGGGTACAAACAGATGTTAGCTTTCAGCTAACGGTAAATTCCATGCCATTAAAAAACATAATTATTTTTATTAACTCACACAATTAACCCTTAAAATCGAGCATTATGTTAACCCTTCTTTAAATTTATTTTTGTTTTTTTTTAAAGACTGCCTAAATCGTTCATCCTAAATATATGCGAACCTAGAAATAGTTTCGTATATGAATGAAAAAATTTTTGGTAGTGTGGTAGGAATACATAGACTGTATTTAAAAGCATAGAAAAAGTATTTTCACTTGTTGAAGGAAAAAGTGCTATAATACAAACCATACGTTTGACCCAACTTTATTTTGTTTTATTTTAAAGAATGCATAAATTGTTCATCCTAATTGTATATAATCCTTGAAATAGTTTCGTATATGAATGAAAGACATTTTAATAATGTAATACAAAGCAAAATGGCTTCTAAAAGCGGTATTTTCATCCTGCAGGGAAAAATGCTTAATTTCAAACAATTGGTTTGACCCAATTTTATTTTCAATTATTTTGAAGAGCTTTTCTCATTTTAACCTTTTTATAATATTTATTTGGAGATTTCTAACCATAACTTTAACTGGCCTTGTCAGTTTATTCTCATACGTGTGCCAATCCAGTCTAGCCTTATTTAAAGCTTTTGTTAGTAATCTGTATTCATTTTCATTTTCCACATTTATTTTTAATTGGTCATTATTCATCATATTGACCCTAACGTTTATTCTTTCTTCTTTTAATATCTTAATTATGTGGGAGTATTTTTTAATGTTGCTCAATATAACCGGAGGTGGCTTGTGGTTTTTTGGATTTTCAGCCTTCATTTTAGGGCCGGTTACATTATTTTTTTTAACTGTGCCTCTCTGAATTTATTTCAGAAGACTTTTCCATTTTTCGCTTCTTTGCATTATTCTGTTTTAGGATCCAGTCAGTTTCTCTAGCCAGTTCTTTCTCGTCGGTTTCATATATGAGTACAATAACTTCCGCATTTTTGTTTTTTTTCTGTTGATGCAGATATTATTTGATTTTTTAAATCTTCATTCTCTGCTTGTAATTTGCAGATCTCGTTTTGTAGCACCTTACAAAGACTCGCTAACTCTATTATTCTCGAGTCCAGAGTATCCAATTTACTCTCCTGTATAAGATGCCTTTTCATATTACCCTCTTGGGTTTTCATTTTTTTTGTCTTCTGCAAACCTATTAGACTTTTTCTCGGAGTTATCATCCTTAACTCTGTCATTTTTCTCGGCAATCACTAATAGGGGTGATCGCATGACCCCCGATCTCCTTCTAAATGGGTCCATCAAAGCCGATCTACTAGGCAATAAGTGTTATGAGACCAGCCTCCGAAGAGTGTGGATTTTCTAGCATTACTGGATTACCACCTGGGGTATTCAATCCTTGTGTTATGTTCATTGCATTTGTTTGTTTTATTTCGGAATTTTCTTCTCCTAGCTTTTATTTCCATTATATTTCAGTAAAACTTTCCCTCTATATGTTATCTTTTGACCATTCGGAAGAGATAATAAAGATCTATAAAATAGAATACTTGCTGCACATGAGAGTAAAAATTGAAGCTCTTAGAAGCAGCAAAACCATTACGCCATGCAAGAGATGCCAGAGATTTGGACACACACAAAAGTTTTGCCATAGAGAGGCTAGATGTGTAAAATATGCTGGTAATCATATGACAGCAGAGTGCAACAAGACGAATAATTTTCAGCCCAAATGTGCGAACTGCAATGACGCACACTCTGCTAACTATAGAGGTGCTTGGTTGCAAAGGAATTGCAAAAGAGAAGATTCAAAAAGAATAAAACTAAACAAAACCAAGGTAAATTTAATGAGCAAAGAGTTCCAAAAATAGCCAGCATAACGACACCTAGCAAAGTGTTAAAGGGAGTATCGTATTCACAAGCGCTTCAGAGCAAAATCCCACAAAACAGGAAAAATAAGGAACCTGAGAACAAAACCCCACAATTTAAAAGAACTGACGCAGACATTATGCAAATGATGCATAGTATGTTGATTAGAATTGACGAGATTCTTAAAACATTATTAAAAATGGAAAATGGATACACTTAGGTGTATACGGGGGCACCAAAGTAATTAAAAAAAGATGTACGTAAATGAGGTACGTATAGTAACTTGGAATGCTAATGGTGTTCTAATTAAGAAACAAGAATTGGAGATTTTTCTTAAAACAAGAAATAGCTGTCGGAGGCTCATTTGACATAATATACGGGCCTTAAAATAAAAGGCTATGATTGAGAAGGTAGTGCAATACTAATAAAAGAAAGTACAGAACATAATGAAGAATTCAAATTTCCTATGCAAACATGGACACATATATCTAATAGGAGGTGACTATATTGCCAAACATACAGATTGGGGTTCTAGAACCACCTCAACTAGAGCTACTCAGGAACTAGGTTGTTGCTATTACTCCACTGGCACTCCTATTTATTGGCCTACTGACAATAACAAGATTCCTGGTTTTATTGACTTTTGTAACCAAAAAAATATCAAAAAACTTTCTAAGCCTTCAACATTATTATGATTTTAATTCAGATCACTCTGTTGTCATATCAAAACTAAGTGAAAAAATAACTAAAACATTATTTAAGCCCAGCTTGAGAAATAGCACTACAGATTGGTCGAGCTTTAGACACGAAATAATAAACAATATTCACGTAAATATTAATATACAATCAAGCAAACAATTAGATTTGGAGTTAGAAGGATTTATTAAAATCATACAAAAAGCTGCATGAACAATACAAAAATGTCAAAGTACAAACCGACAGTAAATAGCTATCCTGGAGAAATAACTGATTTAGTAGGTGAAAAGAGAAGGGCTAGACGTAGATAGCAACGTTCGCGTTACCCTGATGATAAAACTGTTTTAAACAGACTTTTCCAGGTGCTTAAAAGAAAAATCCAAGAATTTAAATTGGTAAAATACGAAAGTTATATAAAGAACTTGTCAGCTACGAAGGAAACGAATTATTCCTTATGGAAAGCGGCAAAGAGCAAAAAGAGACCGATTAAGCACGCTCTGCCACTGATGAAAGCAAATGGCAGTTGGGCCAGGAGCAATATAGAGAAGACCGAATTGTTTGCTGATCACTTGGAAAGCATATTCACGCGAAACGGAATAACATCAGATGTAAATTTGGAAGAATCTTATGCAAATGAAGCAGGCAGTATAGCTCCACTTACTCAATTAGAAATTGCGGAAGAGATAAGATCCCTGAAGTTGAAAAAATCGCCAGGTTTTGATCTTATTACTGCGAAAGTATTGAGAGAACTACCAGACGAAGTATTGGAACATTTCACGAAAATTATGAATGCAGCTATGGATTTTGGTTATGTTCCTTATGCTTGGAAAGTCTTCGGGAAATCCTTGAGGGAAAAAAAGTCTTACAGACCCATTTCACTGTTACCAATGATGTCAAAGCTTTTTGAAAAACTGCTATTGAGG
The DNA here is from genome assembly GCF_029603195.1 of Condylostylus longicornis. Taxonomy (NCBI): domain Eukaryota; kingdom Metazoa; phylum Arthropoda; class Insecta; order Diptera; family Dolichopodidae; genus Condylostylus; species Condylostylus longicornis. Next base: position 887,423 of record NW_026578120.1, read on the forward strand.
AGATTGAAGCCAATAATAGAAATGCCAAATCATCAATCTAGTTTTAGAAGAAACCATTCTACAATAGACCAGGTCCATAGAATAACTAATATTATAGAAAAGCTTGGAAAATAAGGAAATCTGCTCTTCCATGGTTCTAGACGTAGCACAGGCATTCGACAAGGTGTGGCACAGGGGCCTTATATTTAAGTTAGGACAAATGTTACCATTGCCATTTGTAGAAATTATGAAATCTTACTTAGCTGATAGATTATTTAGAAATAAACAAGACGCTGAATACTCCACGCTATGAGAAATAAAGGCAGGTGTGCCTCAAGGCAGTATATTGGGCCCAACGTTGTACCTGCTTTACACGAGTGATTTGCCACAAACAGAAAATGCTTTACGATAGCCACTTTTGCTGACGATACTGCAATATTGGCAATAAGAGCGAGCATTGACAATTCGACAAAAAAATTACTGGAGACAATTAACAAAATAAGCCAATGGACTAAGGATTGGAAAATGAAGTTAAATGCAGCAAAATTGATTCACATAAACTTCAACAATCGGAAAATAGTGAATCCACAACAAATTAACGTAAATGAAACGAACGTAGCGATCCATAAGTCAGCAAAATAACAAGGACCGACTTTAGATGTCAAGGTAAGAGAAAATTATTGGCTCCTAGGTCGTAAGTCCAATTTGGCAATTGATAATAAGATATTAATTTATAACCAAGTGATTAAATCAACTTGGGGATATGGCATTCAGCTGTGGGGTTGTGCCAGGAAGACTCACATTAACAAAATTCAAATCTTCCAGAATAAAGTTCTATGGGGCATGGTAAATGCGCCATGTTATATACTTAACAGTGACATACAAGTTTTGTATGTTACTTTTTTAAATATTAATTTTATTTAGAAAAAAGGAAACAAATAAAAAGAATTTATTTTATTCTTTTATTTAATCTTTTTTTACTAAACTCGATAAAACCAAAACTTAAACTAAACTTTTTAATTTCTAAAATCTTGTTATAAAAGTATTCAAAAATCAAATCGATTTTAGTTCAATTTCTTACATAGTAACATTAATTTATTAAAAGAAGAAAAAAAATCTGATGTGGTCAGCACTCAACCGACCGCATTGTGTATTGTCTAGTTAAATAAAAGGGTTAAAGAATATTATAGATTATAATATTCTGTGAAATACTTTTTATTCTGTTAAATACTTCTTTCCAATTTTTAGGACATTAGTAAGCTTATACGAGTAGTTAACATACTTAGAAAAATGTAAATTTGGCTCTTAGTAGAGTTTCGCTTTGTGCTACCCGAATTCTCTGAAATGCTCGCCAGTTAGTTTCGGTAACAACCAGAACTCAAATATCAAATTTCAAGAAATTCCATCAATTCGTTCCGTAGATATGGTGAAAAATGTAAAATCGGCCCGCAGATTAGTTTTCGAGTCCTGATTTTTCCAAAAAATTTACATGTTCATTGTTTTAATACGAGGAATTCAAATATTAAATTTCAATGAAATCGGTTGATTATTTCTGGCGAGCATTTCAGGGAATTCGGGTAGCACAAAGCGAAACTCTACTAAGAGCCAAATTTACATTTTTCTAAGTATGTTAACTATAAGCTTACTAATGTCCTAAAAATTGGAAAGAAGTATTTAACAGACATTTTTATAATATTCTGTAACACTTTCATTTAACTAGACAATACACAATGCGGTCGGTTATGTGCTGATCACATCAGATTTTTTTTATTTAGTAAATATGTTATATCATTACAATCGCTCTTTAAAGTATGGTTTTGAGCATTTATTATTAAAATCATACCTTTATTTATTTCTTCTATCTTGTAACTTTTTTCAGTAGTTTTAGAACAATTATGATATGACATTATATGATTATAATTATATTATAAAAAGGTTTGAAATACAATTTGAAGTTAATTGCAACTTTTTCATATATCTCTCCTGGGTAAGATAATATGTTTTATTTTTGAAAGATATAATATCAGAACTTGGAATATCAACTAGTTCAAAGTTTGTATTTGGTAATCCAAATATTTTGTATTTAAGAGCCTTTTCGGTGCTTAAAACTGGTATTGCCAAAACAAATACTAATTTATTATCATTTGTTGTTGCTAAGGAACTCTTTAAGTTCCTGAATTTTAAAAACGTCGATATTATAAAGATCTATTTCCTCTGGTGTTAAGATTGATCTACTCATTATTTGGTGTTTGTAGAAGATTACATTTTCTTGGATTTTCTCAATTTCGTCGTTTAAAAGGTTAATATTGGTAAGTATCTGCAAGTATTGATTATATTTTTATTTTCCATTGAAACGTCATTTAAAAGTTTGTTAATTAATATGTGATTTTTGTTTATAGTTTTCTGTAAAATATTAAGATTGTTCATTAAATTATGGGTGTTTTGTTCAGAGTTTTTCATATGTTCTTCAATTTCAATTTTATCGTCATCGTCCATTGTACCAAATATCCATGTTAAGAATGAACCACCAACGTTCATCAATGCTCTTTTGTGTCTATAAGGAATTAGTGTTGTAGTCGTATGTTTAATTTTATTTATTTTGTCAGTTAAAGTTTTTAAAATAACGTCGTCTTGTGATAATTTGTATGACTCGTTTATATAGGATTCTATAGTTTTATTAGTATATTCAATTTCATTTAAATTGATAGTATGAAGAATTTTGATATAACTTTCAATGATTGGAACTTCTTCCTGTTTGATCGTTGTAAAACCAGATTCTGTATCAAGTTTTTCTAATGTGATAATTGCAGTACTACTGGGTAAAATCATGGAGGCGATTATAGTAATTTGAAAAAGTATTCTAAAGATGACTTTAATTTGATGGATTACCTGAAAAGAATTTAGACTTTCTTTTAATTCTGGTAGGGTGTAAATTTTTATTGTTAATATCAGTGATTTTATTTGTGTATTTTTTCACTTTAATTTTCTTGTAGCGAGGGTGTTCTTTATAACGAACTATAGCCGGATTTTTTATTAATATTTCCGATTCGTTTGGAATTTGGAATTGTATTCTATATTTATTTAATTTAGTAATATTTTTTTCTTTATTTTGATGTAACCTATCTTTAATTTGTTGAAGATTTGAAATTCTATTATTAATAAAATCTATTGGTTTGTTTTAGTTACCGAATGAATAGAATTATAAATAGAATTATTATAAGCTTCTACAGCTTTTAGAATTTTGCTTTCTGTATCTAAATTTGGTTCCGTTAAGGATAATATTCTAATATGTTCAATAATAGTTCCATGAGCTCTTTCTATATCTGAATTTCCTGTATGACTTCTAGGCGAAGTGAAGTGAACTACAATATTTTCAAGTTTACAAAAGCCTTTAATATTTAAATTATCATTGTCAAAAATATATTTTAAAGGCTTACCAAATAATGAATTTCTTTGTCTTAGGGCCTGAACTAATGTTACACTATTTCTATCATTTAATTTAGCAATATAAAGATGTTTTGTGAACTTATCAATTGTGGTGAAAAATACTTCTTTTTTTAAATAATAAGTATCGACTTGAACTAATTGATTTGGCTCAGAAGGGGTTTCGGTTATATTAAAATTATATTTGATAGGTTTTCTATCGTATTTAGCTAAATTACAAACATCGCAATTATTTACAAACTTATAAATAAAATCTTTTAATTTTGGATAGAAATAACGATCTTTGACTTCATTAAAATTTTCTAATATTCCACTCATCATCCTCATTTTCTACATCTTGAGCTAATTTAGTACATTTAATTTAATTTTTCTATTATTACCAAAAAATTCAATTAATTTTTTCTGTAAAATATCAAATTTACTATAATCTAATTCGGAGTAAATTGCAGTTATACCTTCTTTTATTGTTTTCCTCAAATTATCGTTTAAGTAATTTACATTGCATAAATCTTGTTCAGATATAAAAATTTTATAATATTTATTATATTTCACTATTATTTCGCCGGTTTTATTTTTTACAAGGTTAATCTGTTTTAAATATTTATTAACGATATTTTCTACAATCGGAATGTGGTCGTTCAAATCTTCGACGCCACTATGAATTGTAGCTATATCGGTTTCAATTTCCAACTCATCATTAGCTTGCAATATATTAATTTCATTTTTTTCAGAGTTAATTCTACTTAGAAAATCGGCAACTTTATTATCTTTGTCCTTCATGTATTCGATATCGAAATTGAATTCCTTTAATTTTATTCTCCATCTTTGTAATTTGGAGTTGGGTTCTTTTAAAGAGTTTAACCAAATTAGAGCCTATGATCTGTTTTTATTGTAAATTTAACGCCATAAATATAGGGTCTAAAATATTTCGTAGCCCAGACGATCGCTAGCAGCTCTTTCTCTATAGTGCTATAGCGTGTTTCATGATCGATTAACGTTCTACTTGCAAACGATTTAGGATGTTCGTTTTGCGATAAAACAGCTCCAATAACAAAGTCGCTTGCATCAGTAGTCAAAGTAAACTTTTGGTTAAAATTAGGATATTTTATATTTTAATAATGGATGGTTTGTAATAAGTTACTTTAATTTTTCGAAGGCAGCGATGTACTTCAGATTATCAATTTCAATTTTTTTTTTTTTTAATAATTTTATTATTCATTTTTTGTTACATTATCATATAAAGCCATGAAATATACATGTTACTCTTTTAGTATTTGATTACTGCCTCATGGAAGCGAGGACTTAATGCAATTTTATTTTCTTTTTTTTTCATTTTAATGTGAATCATTTCAAAAACAATATCTATATGTTGCTTTTTTTTTTATTATTATCGTTTTTATTTATTATTGAATTAAAAATTGGAAAAAAAATTCATTGATTTATATTTAATTTTTATAAAAAAAACCTAACCTAACCTAATCTAAAAACTAAACCTAATTTTAACCTAAAATTTAACTAATTCATTTTTGTATTAACTAAGAATTTATAGGGAAAAATTATAATTCCTAATCTGTCCACCATCCAATTAAATTACTTTTTTCAAAAAAAACTACATCAAAATTTGTTATGTCTATGTTGTATTTTAGCAAATTATTTTCTATATATCCAGGGTTTTTTCTTGTATTTCAGGCGAGTTTTCTTGTATTTCTCTCGTTTTTGTAAAGTGGTTCTTGATTATTTTAATAAAAAACAGATAATAATATATTTTGTTATTACAGAACAAAATATATTATTTTAATAATAATATATTTTGTTCTGTAATAACGTTTATAATCAGTTTGTGGATCCCGAATTTTACCAAGACAGGCTCTCAAAATGTATTATTTCCATTTTTCTAATTTTTTCCATATTTCCTGCACTGATGTTGTACCAAATTTGAGCACCATATGTTATTACAGGTCTAATTAATGATTTATAAGCAATTACTTTGACTTTCGAACTTATTACCGACCGTATTGTGTAAACAATAGGTAGGTTATGTGATGGCAACAAATTTTGCATATCGAGTTTTCGGTGGGAACGTACTTCTCCATAGTAGGAAAGTGTAAATAAACTATTTTTAGCAACCTGTCGGTCTGTCGGTCTGTCCGTCTGTCGGTCTGTGTGTGCACGCGTGTATCTCAAGTTTGGCTGAACCGATTTTGATGAAATTTTATATGTAAGTTTGTTTCCACCATGGCACGGATCGATCAACTTTTGGTATATATCAGGCCTCGGGAACTGCACTTTTTAGCGGGCCTGTTTTACATTTTTCAACATTTTGAAGAAAATATTCAACCGATTTACTTGAAATTTTATATATAAGCTCAGCTCGACCGTTCGCAAAAATTCGTATGTTTTGGAAGAAATCAGGCATCGTCAACTAGAGGTTTACTACGGGCCAAATGTACATTTTTGCGTATATAAAGATAAATAATCAACCGATTTCATTGAAATTTAATATATGAATTCCTCGTATCAAAACAATGAACATATAAATTTTTTGGAAAGATCAGGGCTCGAAAACGGATTTGCGGGCCGATTTTACATTTTTCACCATTTTGAAGAAGGTATTCAACCGATTTACTTGAAATTTCATATATAAGCTTTGCTCGATCATACGCAAAAATTCCTAACTTTTGGAAGAAATCAGGCATCAGCAACTGGGCGTTTACTACGGGCCAAATATACATTTTTGTGTATATAAAGAGAAATATTCAACCGATTTCATTGAAATTTAATATATGAATTCCCCGTATAAAAGCAATGAACATGTAAATTTTTTGAAAAGATCAGGCATCGGCAACTAGATGTTTACTACGGGCCAAACATACACTTTTGTGTATATAAAGAGAAATAATCAACCGATTTCATTGAAATTTAATATATGAATTCCTCATATTAAAGCAATGAACATATAACTTTTTTGGAAAGATCAGGGCTCGAGAACTGATTTTCGGGCCGATTTTACATTTTTCACCATATCCACAGAACAAATTGATGGAATTTCTTGAAATTTGATATTTGAGTTCTGGTTGTTACCGAAACTAACTGGCGAGCATTTCAGGGAATTCAGGTAGCACAAAGCGAAACTCTACTAAGAGCCAAATTTACATTTTTCTAAGTATGTTAACTATAAGCTTACTAATGTCCTAAAAATTGGAAAGAAGTATTTAACAGACATTTTTATAATATTCTGTAACACTTTCATTTAACTAGACAATACACACTGCGGTCGGTTATGTGCTGACCACATCAGATTTTTTTTTTATTATAAAACAAGTCTTTACATATTGAAAATGCACATTGCGCTTTTTTTAACTGATTTTCAACGTGTTGCGTGTAATTTAATCTATTTGTTAAGTATACACTTAAATATCGTACTACATTCTTGTGTGGGATTATTACATTATTTTTAGTTTTGACCTGAAAATTTCTTCAATATCTCTTAATTAATTATAATTACAGTTTTCTCTTAATTATAATTACAGTTTTCTAGCACTAGTCTGAACAGGATTGTTCAGATTTTCGCTTTTTGTCTCGTTTATGATTAGATTCCAATCATAAAGAAACTCTACGGCGTGATTGTATAAATTTTGCAATTTTATTTGTGCTTCAGTACACTTGTCGGCACCTGTGTAAATCACTATGTCGTCTGCGAAAGCTATCGCCCTATTTGTGTTCATTTCAAAGTCTTTATGTCGAAATATATCTGACATAAAGACATTAAATAAAATCGGAGCCAGCACTGTATCTTGTTGTAGACCGGAAGTAACATTGTATATCATTCCGAGTTTTCATGTTATCACAAACTTCTTTTTGGTGATCAGTTGATACACTATGAGTATTATTATTTCTCGGAATTTATATTTTGTCATTTTATATATTAGACCATCTATCTACAATGTATCAAATGCAGTCTTAAGATCTATCAGACATGCTCCTACACATTTTCTTGAATTTAGATTCCAGCAAATATCTGATGTTTTTTATTAATTGCATGCGTTGTACTGTGCTTTGTTCTAAACCCAAATTGATTTTCTGGTATGATATTTTCCTTTTCCAAGATTTTAACTAATTTGATTTTAATTACTTGTTCGAATATTTTACTAATATTTGGCAACATATTTATAGGTCTATAACTTTGGGGATCTTGTGGATCCTTTCCCGGTTTTTTAGTTGGTACGACTTTTGATATTTTCCATTTTTCAATTATGTAACTATTATTTATCATATAATAAATAATATACAATACTTTATCACAATTTCTTTTGGCAATTTTTTTAATACAAAATTAGGTATTTCATTTATACTATAAGATTTCTTATTATTTATATTCTTCAGAATTTTTTTTATTTCATTATAAGTGGTAAATATTTTATTGTCTGATTTTCTTGTCAGTCATTTTAACTTGACGATTAAGAGCTATGTTATTTTTATTTCTAGTTCTATGTTGTACTTTTTCATAATATTTTGCTAAGACATTCATTTTTTCTTGATTATTAGTAACTATGAAGAAAAAAATGAAAAGAGGAAGTGTTGTACACAATAGTTCCCTAAGTGTTCGGGAACTATTGTCCAACTCCCTTAGGGATATCTCCGGCTTTGTGATTGGGACGGGGATATTATAGACGGGAGAGTGGGGTGGCTACAATAAGTCAAAAATGGCTGCGGTGGCTTGGGGGATGCTCCTGTCCCCACTCAGTTCCCTTAGAATCTACAATCTACAATCTACAACTATGAAGAAGAAAATGAAGAAGAACCATTTAATTGCGACGTATGCTCACCAGAATTTCATAAAAAAAAATTTCACAAATCATAACCAAAAAAAAGTTAAAAACTCGGCTAAAACTCAATATGATGTGATAAATGAAAAATTGGATGGGCTTTTAAAACAGCTTCAAGACTTACGCGAATTTGCTAATTTCGTTAATGTTAAATATGAGGAAATATATAAAAATAAATTACAAAAGTCCTTGGATGAAAACAAATGTTTGAGAAGACAAAATCTTAAAATGAGTGGTGACATTGCAGATATGCAAAAAATGATTCATCACCTTGAAAGCGGTAATGTAATCAAACAAATGGTAATGAAAGGTGATTCTGATACTATGAAATCCAATGACGATATTGTTAACAAAATAGTAAATGCTGCTAAGGAAATAAATATTAATGTAAATATAAATGATGTAGTAAGCTCCAAAATATTAAAAACCTTTAGAGTAAAGGCAAAAGATGGCAATTTCTATGAAAAAACACTTGCAAAAATCGAATTTACAAGTAGTGCTAAGAAGGTCATGTTTATGAAAAACAAAAAGTCTCTTCATAATTCGACTGAATTCAAAAATTTATTTTTTCCTGATGCTTTGACTAAATACACAATTGACCTTTTTCATTATGCTAAAAAGCTTAAAACAGTAGGTTACATATCCGTATTCACTTTTAATGGGAAAGTTTTAGCTAAATTAAATGAAGATTCCAAGCCTACTCTAATAAAGAATAAGGATGTCGTTGACGCACCAACTAAGTCCACTCATGATCAAGTACAGCTGAATGTACATCAAGTACAGTCCAGCTGAATGATGTTTTAAATTAAATTACACTAAAAATTATTATATTTTAAGTATAAATTTTCACACAATCAATGATTATAATTTACATTTTGATAATTTTAGCTATAACTTAAATTTACTTTCATTTAATGCAAGAGGTATTTCATCAATAGATAAGTTCAACAAATTTAAACACCCGTTATATATGTTTAATGAACTACCAAAAATTTTAATGCTGCAAGAAACGTAGTATGATAATTTGCTGTTACAATTATATGATATACCTAATTATAATGCTGTACACTGTGCTCGTAGTGATGCTCATGGAGGTGTTAGTATATATATTCACAAGTCTCTTAGATATGAGGTGATAGATGAAATCAACAAAAATTTTTTTAATGCCATTATTATTAAACTTCCTGATATAAAATTTTTCAACAGGGTACTAGTTTTATGTACATATTATAGATCACATAAATGTAGTCTTGAGGTTTTTAATAAGATTCTTGAGGGAATCTTGTTGAGAATTTCAACTTTACCGTGCTTACTAACCGGCGATACTAATGTTAATTTATTTGAAAATAATGCTTCTAAGTTAAAATATTTAAACATTCTCTCTTCTTTTAATTATGAACATCGACATAATTTAATTACAAGACCATCAAGTTCTACCTGTATCGATCATGTGTTCTGTAATGAATCAAAATTAAAAACAAATATTGCTGCAATAGAAATCAACACAAGTGATCACAATTTACTGTTAGTTTTATTAAATAAAAATATAAATATTACTCAGTCTTCTAATATAATTAAGAATGATCTTGATTTTTCTTCGATTAAAGTTGCTATAAACTCGTCTTTAACATTGTATAGGTATAGTGGATTGAATTCAAATGAAATGTGTGATAAACTGGTTTCTGACATAAAAAATATTATTAACTCCAACTCTAAGTTTTTTGAAATTTCCGATATTGATGGAAAAAATGCATTTGTTCCTGGGCTAAATAATTCTTTGAAAGGCTTAATTCAAGAAAAAAATAGATTAAGAAAAAAATTGAAGCGTAATCCGAATAATACAAATTTGCGTGATAATTTCTTAAGAATAAACAAAATTGTTAATAAATCAATAAAAATGTCGAAACGGAATTATTATAGCTATGGGTTAGGCTCATTTGGATTCGATCAAAAAAAAATTTGGTCGTTTCTTAATGATATTACTGGGAGGGAAATTGTATTGGTAGTAACAAATTGTATTGTTAAGAGTGATAATACTAAAATATATGATAATTGTTTAATTGCTGAGGAATTTAATAATTATTTTGCTCACATAGGCCAAACTATTTCTGCTTCGTTTAATTGTATACGGGGTGGTAATTTAAATTTTTTTGGCACTCTAAACTTAAATTTTAATAATTTCGAATTTTCCGATGTTGGTGAATTGGAAGTACTAGACATTATAACTAATTTGCAAAACAAAAGCTCTGTTGGTTGGGATGGTATACCAATAAAAGTTATAAAAAATTCAGCATATATATTCTCTTCTTTACTTACTCAACTTTATAGAAAAATTATCAGTGGTGGCATATATCCTGATTCTTTAAAGATTCAAAAAGTTGTGCCTATTTTCAAAGGCGGTGACATTTTCTAAACAAATAATTACAGACCAATAACAGTCCCCCCAGTATATGCAAAGATTATTGAAAAAATAATGTATAAAGGGATTGAGTCGCATTAACTACGAATCAGTTCTTTTTCCCATATCAATACGGTTTTAGGAAAGGAATAGGAACACAAAACGCGTTGATTGACGTCGTTGACATGATTTGTGAGAAACTGACAAATTTTAATATTGTGACTGGACTTTTTATAGATTTACAAAAGGCTTTTGATACTATTGACCACGACCTACTATTATCTAAACTTTCTTTTGTTGGATTTACTTCTGATTCACTTGACATAATGGATAGCTATTTAAAAAATAGAAGGCAATTTGTAAATTTTAAAAATGAATTTAGCTCCACAAAAAGAATTAATATCGGGGTTCCTCAAGGTTCTACTTTGGGGCTTTTATTGTTTCTCATATTTATCAATGATATACATAAGTTACCTCTCGTGGGTAAATTATTTTTATTTGCGGACGATTGTAGTTTGTTCTACCCTGGTAACAACTTAAACTTTATTAAATCAAATGTTGAACATGATTTAGTTATTCTGAGTGAATTTTTTAGAATAAATAAATTGTCGATAAATGCACTTAAATCCAAAGTAATTCATTTTAGATCGGGTCGAAAAAATATTGGAAATGTAGATATTCTATTAGATAACAAAATATTAGAAGAAGTAGAGGTAATTAAATTTCGTGGTATTATGATAGACAAAAATTTGAGCTGTTCCTCTCATATAGATAAATTAAACGAAAAATTAAGTGTTTTTAATGGAATAATGTATAAATACAAAAATAAGATACCTAGAGAAATTAAAATAAATATGTACAGTGCTTTAATTCACTCTATATTGTCATATGGTACGTCTATTTGGTCTATAAATTATTTATTACGTAATAATAACTGATGAAATACTTCTTAAATGAATAATCTAAATTTGTAAATTTGAAAATTAATATTCTGAATTAAAATTTTATTAACTTTCCATTACGATTAATAACATTTATTTATATTAAGAACAAAAAGAATTTTTATAATTTTTGCCTGATTTAAGTTTCTGTAATGCCTACTTTAGGCGATGAAACGCTTGTATATAATTGTAAATAACAAATAAGTAATAAATGAATGAATAAAAAAAAAAAAAACTATAAAATTTCCGTTTTCCTTATACAAAGAATTTTTTTTAATACCAGCTTCTTTTAGTAGGTTTTCTTGGTCTTGTTTAATTTTCAGATCGTTTATGTTTTGACTATTTTCTTTTTTTCTAAATAATTTATTTATTTGATTAAACATATTTCTAGATGGTTTTACAGATTCTAATTCTTTTGCCCAACATTTATTTATTTCAATTTTAATATTGTCTTTTATCAACTTTTGTAAATTTTTTATTAGTAACATTGGTTTATCATATTATTGTTTCTATTGTTTATATTTGTACGTCTTATGTAGTTTAGTTTTTTAATCATTAAATTTTTACATTATATTAATTCTTTGACTAGTTTATTTTCAAATTTGAGGGATGAACTTTTCAATTTAATTTTTAGTACACTATAATCAATAGCCATTTTTATAATTTCTTCTATTTTATTTAAATAGTTTTCTATTTCCTCATTATTTAGACTTCTATTATTATCTATTACAAAGTTTGAATTCAACAATTTAAGTTTTTTATAAAATTTTTCCCAGTTATTGTTATTATAATTTCGACTAGACTTATGCATTAATTTTTCGATGTAGAATTTACTATTATATTCTTTCTCTATGACTATAAGTACTGCTTTATGATCACTATCATAATCTATTGTTTCTAATTTCTCTGTAAAATCGTTTGTCATTATTCCCAATCTTGTGTCCACTAACGCAATATCTAGAAACGAATTTGCTCTTGAAAATCTTTGGGTCTTTAGTATTATACATCCTACATTTATATTCGATATCAAATTCAGACAAGAATTTTTTCAAAATATTGCCCTTACTATTATTGCGTCTGTTTTCCCAATCTTGATGCTTAGCATTTAAGTCTCCTGACTCGCATTAATTTTTAAATTACCGGTCGATATCTCTATACTATTGTTCATAGAAAATGATCCTTTAATTTCTTTATGTTTTATATCTTCTCTAATTATAATGGCAGTTCCTCCAGCTCTCTTGGAATCCCTTCTATCATTGAAATAATCTTTTTTGAGTTCTGTTAGTTCAGTTTTGATTTTATTATATTGCTCTAATTTTTCACTATAAATTACAAATTTGTTTTTATTAATTTTTCTTATTTTGAAATCATTAGTTGATATTTTGTTTTTAATGTTTTTTGATTTGTCCGTTTTGCGATAAAACAGCTCCAAAAGCAAAGTCACTTGCATCAGTAGTCAACGTAAACTTTTGGTTAAAATTAGGATATTTTAATATTGGATGGTTTGTAATAAGTTGCTTTAACTTTTCGAAGGCAGCGATGTACTTCAGATTATCAATTTCGATTTTATAATTCTTTTTTAAGCAATAAGTTAAGGGTTGAGCAATTTTTGCATAATCCTTTATAAATTTACGGTAATACCCCGTAATGCCTAGAAAACTTTTTATTGATTTCCAAATATTAGGTAATTTAAGATTTTTAATAATTTCAATTTTTGTCGGATTAGGTTTAATTCCTTTATCGGTGAGAAGATGCCCTAAATATTCTAAGTCTCTCGAAAATTTTTGTAATAGCGTTTTCATGTTCTTGAAGAGAAATACTGAATATTAATATATCGTCAAGATATACAACACAGTTAATGTTTATGAAATCGCGTAAAACATGGTTAATCATTCTTTGAAATGTTGCAGGAGCATTCTTTAATCCGAATGGCATCCTAACAAATTCGTAGTGGCCTTGGGGAGTTGAGAAAGCCGGTTTTTGTTGATCTTTTTCGTCTACAAGGATCTGATGAAATCCTTTAGCGAGATCGAGAGTGGTGAAATATTGGGCTTTGCCTAACTTATCAAAGAGTGACTCAATGTTCGGAATAGGCAATTTATCTTCAATAATTATGTCATTTAATTTTCTATAATCAACAACGATTCTCAACTTTTGGCTACCAGACTGATCTAATTTTTTTAGTACAACTCAAATAGGTGAGTTGAAAGAAGAATTACTATGTTTAATGATACCTTGAGATAGTATCTCTTTTACCTGAGTTTCTACCTCTTGCTCGTGAATTTTGGGAAACCTATATATTTTTGATTAGATAGGCAGTTTGCTTGTAGTAATAATTTGGTGTTTTATACAATTTTTATTAGTTAGTTTCTGACCATCCTGATAAAATAAATCTTTATTCGAATATATAATTTTTTTCAATATTTTATATTCTTCGTTGTTGAGGTGATTTGTTTTTATATAATTAAGAATGCTGCAAAATTTTAAATTTATAGGGTTTAGTTCTACAATATCGTTACATGGGCAGGAATTTTGAAATTTTGTTTTCCTTCCCATAATTTCTATCGTTTCTAATCCCAAATCTATTTTTGCACCTACTGCTTTTAATACGTTCTGTCCCAAAATTGCGTCAAATTTATTACTTTTTAGATCTAAAACTTTCCATACCATTTGAGCTTCATGGTTGAACTCAATTGGCACATGAGTAATTAATTTATAGAAAATTTTATTAGTATCAAATAATCTAGATATCTTTAAAGGTTTTTTTTAATTTTGTTCTTTTTATTTCATGAAATAGTTTATCACTAATAACAGAGGTAGTTGCACCCGTATCAATCAAACATTTTATTTTTTTATTAATAGTAAATATAGTTATTGGTAGAGGGTTTTCCGAGGCTCTATGAATTCTCTGATGAGAATAATTTGTAGTTTGTTGTAATTCATTTATATAATTATTTTTTTATTTTACCTCGTTTTGTAGCATAGTATTGTGTTCCCTAATTTTTTGTATTTGTTCCAATAATTCTTTAGTATTTTCTGAAGAATTCTTTCCTTCAAAGTAATTAATATCAACATCCATCGGTTCTGGACGTTGGTTATGATTTTGATTATTGTTAAAATTTTGGTTTCGATTATTGCTACTACCCTGGTAACGATAATTTGATCGTCTAGTTGGGTTATAATTATAACGGTGATGGTCGTTACTATTAAAATTATTATTAGAAAAAGAGTTTTTATTATTATGATTGTTTCGAAAATAAGAATGATTGTTGTTAAAATTGTTGTTATTGTTGTTGTTGGGAGTATAATAATAATTATTACTACGATTATTATATGTTGAAAAATTATTATTTTTATTTTTCTGAATTGAATTTGAATTTTTGTTACTACTATTACTATTATTTGTATTATTGGAAATACCAGTTTCTAGAAGCTCGTAATAGACTTCTTCTAAAGATTTAACATTCTTAATTCTTAAATACATATTATGACCTATTCAGTTTATTAAGAAATTTTTTTAATATACTTTTTTCGTTATTACTGGGGCTAGATTCTAAAGGACTACTGGGATCTAGTTCTTTTAACTTAAGACAGGATTCTTGAAATTTTGTTTGTTGCACTTGAAAAGGAAATTGTGAAACAAATTTTTATTTTGCCGTTTTGTAATAATCCTTCAATTTTAATGAGCGAAAAAATAATTTCATGTTTGCGTTTTCATGTAATTTAATATTTCAGTTAATGAGCTTGAAAAATAAATGTGTTGAAATTTAGTTTTTTATATTTTAATTGTTTGTTCAAAATTAGGATAAGTCAAGTACTTAAGAAATAATAATAAGAATAATAAAAAAGAATAAATCAGAAATTATGATTCTTATGTTTGAATTTAAATAAGTCATAAAATTGTTTAAGTTGAAATTTTAAAAATCATATAATAAATTTAATATATTATTACTTTTAGGACTAATAGAGTTTAGTTCTATTATTCTGGATAAAATCTCATTGATCGGATATATAACTTTCACAGGGACTTAGGAATTCGTTTGGTTGTAGATGAAATTGGGAGTTGTGCTACAAAGCATAGGGTTCGTCTAGAACAGCAAATAAATATAGAAGCAGGTCGGTTGCTAGACAATGACGTTATGACAGACAGACTGTAGTCCGCACAGGAATTAAATACAGGAATTAAATAAGTCTTATGACTTGATCATATCGCATTGGTTTTGATCATATCATGACACCAATGGTGTTAGGTTTTTAACTAAATTTAAGAACTTAAATAGCTTTATATGATATTTACAGCTCTGATATGTACTTCATCACATCGATTATAAGTATTAATGGTGCTGGAACGGGTGGTACAGCAGGTAGTGCAAATTTTACAGATCCTACCGACTACGCCACTTACGTTTCAGCGTCAGTCATAAAAAAAAATGCAAATATTATTCGGAAAATTGAAATAAAAAGACAAAAAGATTACGCTTTTATAATAATTTTTTATTATCTCTAACATTTAGAGATAATAAAATTTTACTTAACATTTAGAGCAAAACATTCGGCTTGATCTCTTGATTTACAAAACTTAAGTGAAAAAGGAAATTTATTTTTCGTAAAAAAAAACTTGAGCAAAAGTAATTTCTTTTAAACTAAAATTTAAATTCTTAATTGTTACAAGGCTAAATAAAAATGCATAAATTAATAAATTTATTACAATACTCAAATATTCCTATGCATTTTTTCATAACCAATAAAACAATAAGTAAATCAAAGACTTTTTTGTTACCAATACGTAATAGAAAATATTAAAACTGCATCAAGAGAAATATGAAATTTATGATTTGAAATTTAGTTATTTTAGGAAATAAATTACTGAAATATCACAAGAAGGTAATTCTTTAGAATATAATCTATTAGACTTGTCGTTCTATTAGCGATAGACGAATCGACTGATCGTCGGCTGAGAATTATTTTATTCCACGCGCCATTTAGTCAGTTTCGAGAAAATCGAATTTGAAAGTTTGATTAAATTTAATGAAAAAACTAGTCGAAAAATGACCCTTTTTTATTATTTAATAATAATATTGGAACATTTTCCTTTAAATTTCAAGGTTGACCAAGGACACTCTAGAAGCTTGTTTAAAAGTTATAAGAACTTTTGGGAAGGAAGGTCACAGAATCGTTTTAGTCCACCTCATACATTTGTTGATTTTTTTTTTTACATTGCATGAGGTTGTCTAAAATGAGTTGGATATGGAATACTATAAAATAAACTGAAAATTTAAAAGTTCTTTTAAAAGTCTTGCCGTATGGCCTAAATTATTTTAAAAACTAAGAATGTGAAATAAAAACGAATTGTTCTTACTTTTTGTTTTTATTTTTTGGTTGAAATAATTTAAAAAACATATTAAACATAACAGCTTTTTTTCACAGCATTTTTATTCGTAAACGAAAAATATTAATTAGTGATAACAATTTAATTTAAAAAAATAAAAAATGTAACAACTTCGGCCTTAAATATAATAATAACATTTTATCTTAACAGTTAAGAACTTAAAATATTTTTTTATTAAAAAATTAGTTTCTGGTTTTTGTTTTTATTTAATTTTGAGTAGAGCTTGAAAATAAGTTCTATCAGTCTCTGGCGGGTACTTTAATAAGTCTTTTATATCATTTATTTTTTGCTTTGTCATTTCTGTTTTGGTAGATAGAATTTGTACTTTACTTTGTAATATATTTTTTGATGTCGGCAATGTTTTCTTATTGCCTTTTTTAATTAAAGTTATTGTTTGGTATTCCACTTGCTCACAAGACGTTCTGTTTTTTAAAATAAGTGGATACTCCTTTTCATACAACTTTATTTTTATTTTATTAAAAGGCACTTGCTGATAACCCATCTGTTGAGAAATTGTAGAAAATGACTTAAAATCGTTTGCGCACATCTGTATGATTTTCAGTTTTACTTTATCAAAATTCATAGCTTGCAGTAATTTAATTAAATGTAATGGACTATATATTTCCAAGTTATGCAAAAATCGATCTACACAAGAATGTACGCAATCCACTTCAAGAATAAGGAAATGGCCTGGTATTGAATATTTATGATAAGTTTTTTGTATTTTACTTTTTTGTAAAAAGAGTTTAATTGCTGTAGTATTACCTTGATTTTTATTTTGCGTACCGCAAGCGTCACTCCACAGCGTAATTATCTGGGTTTCAGGAAAATCTTCAATTAATTTTTCCAGAATTTTAATTAAAGCCGAAGAAATCTCATTGGTGGATCTGCCCTATGTGCTTCAGTCCATAGGGCACAATATGTAAAGTTTTTATTTTTATCAGGTGTTATTGCAGTAGTAGTCAGGTTGAATGTATTAATTTTGCGTTTGTAGTAAAAGGATGAAGACAAAGACACTTTGTAAATCATAACAAACTACCACGTGGTCCTTATCAATATTCGATCTATCCACTTCTCTATCAGATCTGGATAACGCCTTTTCTTTTTTATGTAATTCAAACTGTAAAGTCTCTAATCTTGAAGGAGTTTTTATATTTTTCTACAAAACACATTTGTCACACTGATCTTTCTTCGGCTTATAAAATGCATAGTTAAACTCTAAATTAAATGTTTTGCGATACATAAACATAGATAGTGGATTTGATATTTTTTCCTTGTATAAAGCATACATTTTATTGAGATTTAAATGGCTTTCCAGATATTTTTTCTGAGACTTTGATCTGCAGTAATGCGAGTCCATAACCGGAAAACTGCGAATGTGTTCTCGAATTTCTTCTAGTTGATTTTCTGGTGAATGCTTCTTGGTGTGTTTACCCCTTTTCATTGGATTAGGACACCCTGTTTTTTCATCAATGAAGTTATTAAAACAATAGTAAATTCTCATTTTAGTAACGCACAAAGTATTCAGAAAAAATGTTCTGCATACTCTATAAATTCTATTAACAATAAATTATTATAAATTTTATTAACAAACTTATAAGCTTAGAATGCATTTTATATGGATGTGGAATATAATAACAATTTTATAAATTTAGTTTTATATTATTCCATGTCAATATAAACTCATTTAAGCCAGGAACGTGGAATAAAATTATTCTCAACTTACTTCGAAACTTTAAATCCGGACACGTGTATCGCGGTGGATATGGAATATTATAAACACAAAAAGAAAAAAACTCATTTATCTATGGATATGGATTTTTTTTTTTTTTCTACTAGGTGAAAAAATCTCGAAAGACGAAGAAGGACGGCTCTATCTGCCTTTTTCCTCCGTCAGTGGGGGAGCGTGACTCCTACCCTAAAAAATCATCTAAATTCTGAACGGATAAAACTGGTCCTACAGACCAACTATTACCTCCGCGCAAACTTGGTTTTTCCGTGCAGGAATTAAATATCATCCATAAGGAAATTGGTATATCGTTTTAAATCGAATAGTCTTGTTCGTTTAAGTCTTTCTGTCATAACGCCATTGTCTAGCAGCCGAGCTGCTTCCTATTATTACATGGTGCTATTTACATGGTGTTTTAGATGAGCCCTATGCTTTATAGCACAACTCCTAATTTCATCCACAACCAAAGGAATTTCTAAGTTCCTGTGGATATCACTGTTACGTATATAACATGGCGCATTTACCATGCCCCGTAGAACTTTATTCTGGAAGATTTGAATTTTGTTAATGTGAGTCTTCCTGGCACAACTCCACAGCTGAATGCCATATCGCCATATTGGTTTAATGATTTGGTTATAAATTAAGATTTTAGGAGCAAATAATTTTCTCTATATTTATTTTCTAATTCTATGTGTTTCTCCTTTATATGCTCTTTCCACCTTAGCTTGACATCTGTAGTCATTCACTATTTTCCGATTGGTGAAGTTTATGTGAACCGATTTTGCTTCACTGAACTTCACCCTCCAATCTCTAGTCCACTGGCTTATTTTGTTAATCTTCTCCTGTAATTTTTTTGTCGAATCGTCAATGTTCGCTCCTACTGCCAATATTGCAGTATCGTCAGCAAAAGTGACTATAGTAGCATTTTCTATTTGTGGAAAATCACTCATGTAAAGCAGGTACAACGTTGTGCCCAATATACTACCTGCCTTTATTTCTCTTAGCGTGGAGTATTCAGCATTTTGTTTAATTCTAAATAATCTATCAGCTAAGTAAGATCTGAAATTTCTACAAATGACGATGGTAACATTTGCCCTAACTTAAGAATAAGGCCCCTGTGCCACACCTTGTCGAATGCCTGTGCTACGTCTAGAACCATGGAAGAGCAGATTTCCTTATTTGCCAAGCTTTTCTATAATATTAGTTATTCTATGGACCTGGTCTATTGTAGAATGGTTTCTTCTAAAACCAAATTGATGGTTCGGTATTAGGCCCCTATTTTCTATGATTAGCTTCAATCTCCTTAATAGTAGCTTTTCAAAAAGCTTAGACATCATTGGTAACAGTGAAATGGGCCTGTAAGACTTTGTTTCCCTCAAGGCTTTCTCGGGTTTCTACACCATAATTACCTCCGCGATTTTCCAAGCACAAGGAACATACCTTAAATCCACAGCTGCATTCATGATTTTCGTCAGATGTTCCAATACCTGGTCTGGTAGCTCTCTCAGTACTTCCGCAGTAATAAGATCAAAACCTGGCGATTTTTTCAACTTCAGGGATCTTATCTCTTTCGCAACCTCTAATTGAGTAAGTGGAGCCATGCTGTCTGCTTCATTTGCGATAGATTCTACCAAACCCACATCTGAGGTTATTCCGTTTGGCGTGAATATGTTTTCTAAGTGATCAGCAAACAATTCGGCCTTCTCTATATTGCTCCTCACCCAACTGCCATTTGCTTTCATCAGTGGCGGAGCGTGCTTAATCGGTCTCTTTTTGCTCCTTGTCGCCTTCCATAAGGAATAATTCGTTTCCTTCGTAGCTGACAAGTTCTTTATATAATTTTCGTATGTTGCCGATTTAAATTCTTGGATTTTTTTTTAAGCACCTGGGAAAGTCTGTTTAAAACAGTTTTATCATCAGGATGACGCGAACGTTGCCGTCTACGTCTGGCCCTTCTCTTTTCACCTACTAAATCAGTTGTTTCTCGAGGATAGCTATTTGCTGTCGGTTTGTTCATCATATTGACCCTAACGTTTATTCTTTCTTCTTTTAATATCTTAACTATGTGGGAGTAGTTAAGATATTAAAAGAAGAAAGAATGAACTCTGTCGTCTCTGAATTTATTTCAGGAGACTTTTCCATTTTTCTCTTCTTTGCATTATTCTGTTTTAGTATCCAGTCAGTTTTTCTTGCCAGTTCTTCCTCGTCGGTTTCATACACGATAACTTCCGCATCTTTTTTTTTCTTTTCTGTTGATGCAGATTTTATTTGATTTTTTAAATCTACATTCTCTGCCTGTAATTTGCAGATCTCGTTTTGTAGCACCTTACAAAGACTCTCCAACTCGGTTATTTGCGAGTCCTGAGAATCCAATTTATTCTCCTGTATGAGATGCCTTTTCATATTACCCTCTTGGGTTTTCATTTTTGTGTCTTCCGGAAACTTATTAGACTTTTTCTCAGAGTTAACATCCTTAACTCTGTCCTTTTTCTCTGCAATCGCCAATGGGGGTGATCGCATGACCCCCGATTTCCTTCTAAATGGGTCCATCAATGCCGATCTACTATGCAATAAGTGGTCTCCCCCAAAATCCATGAGACCAGCCTCCGAAGAATGTGGATTTTCCAGCATTACTGGATTAACACCTGGGGTATTCAATCCTTGTGTTTTGTTCATTGCATTTGTTTGTTTTATTTCGGAGTTTTCTTCTCCTAGCCTTTGAGAATAATTCCCTCGTGCAAGGCAGCACATGTAATTTCTGCCGTCCCTCAGGAATCAGTCGCAGGCCAGAGAGCCGCTCATTGTGAGTCCGTCGCGTCTGGATTTTCATTTGGATTTTAGTGGACTCTTACCACAAGCATACCTTACTGCGGAAATTTCGTATCCCAATCCGCCAGGTAATGGATATGGAATAAAAAAATTCAAAAATGGCGTTTGGCATAAAATTATGCTGACAAAAAGGGAATATGGGTGGATATGGAATAAAATGAAACTCTGTATCTTGAAAACGGCAAGAGATAGGAAAAAAACCGATTGCAGATTTGAAAAGAGCGTGCTTGAAAACCCATTACCCCATACTCAGCTTAATAGTGTCAAAATTGGCGTATGGACTAAAATAATTCTCAGCCGACGTGATGGTAAAACTGCATACCTACATAAATAAAATATCTGAAAAACAAGTAAAAAAGTTTCAGTCGGTATAAACCGATTGAATTATACCCTGCACCTTTCATTGTTGTATAGCGATTATTCGAACCTGTGAAGCCATTTTATAGAAACTGCACAGATATGTCTGACCTATAATTGGACATGCGACTGTCAAGTTTCATGAATCTGACTTTATTATTTTTTCAAATATTCAAAATTAGCTTTTAAACTTTTATGGCAGGTATCTGAACCCGTCAGGTAATTCAACTAAAACTTCAAGAATATATCTGAAGCAAAAAAGTTTCAGTCGGTATAAACCGATTGAATTATACCCTGCACCTTTCATTGTTGTATAGCGATTATTCGAACCTGTGAAACCATTTTATAGAAACTGCACACATATGTCTGACCTATAATTGGACATACGATTGCTAAGTTTCATGAATCTCACTTTATTATTCTTCCAAATATTTAAAATTAGCTTTTGGACTGGTATGGGAGCTACTCGAACCTGTCAGGCAACTCTACCAAAACTTCAGAAATATATGTGGCCTGTAATTGAACACAGAACTGCCAAGTTTCATGAATCTGAAAGTTATTTTTGAAAATATTTAAAATTAACTTTTGGAGTTATATGCAAGTACCCGAACATGTCAAGCAATTCCACCAAAACTTCAGAAATATATCTGAAATTTGTTATGTTCGGTTATATTTGTTTGTATGGTGGCCAACCAAACCGGTGCCGCCATCCCATTAACATTTTATATGAAGAACGTAATTTCACACACGTATACAAAATTTCATATTTATACCTTTATCAGTTCTTGAAATTCGAATTAATCCAATTACAACAGAGTTTGTTCTTGGCACAAATAAAACAACTTTGGTGTCGATTACACCAAACTTTTATACGTTTTTTATTATTCGATTTTGAGATTTCGTGCGATCGGACGGACGAACGAATGGACGGACATTTACACTGAGCAAGAATATAGATACAGGTCTATATCGAAAACGACTCCTTCAAGTGGTTACAATCTCCATACCAAAGTGGGTATACTCTTAACGAAGTGCAGGGTATAAAAATCATTTTGAATTCTCCCAACATTTTGGGTATGTATATTATATTATAAATATTATAAATTGTATTATATTATAAATTATATTTATATTATAAATAAATATATATTATATTATAAATTGTACACAGATTTGTTGCAGAACTTTTTTTATTTTTCGTGTTATGTTTATTTACTCATAAGTTTAATAAGCGTGTTACACAGCGGAAACGATAACATACAGTTATGTAAAATTTATTCTTAATATTATTGTTCTGTTATACATTTTCTGCAAAATGAATAAAATCAACCAAGAGATATTATTCGTGTAAGAATCGTAACAACGCA
The DNA here is from genome assembly GCF_029603195.1 of Condylostylus longicornis. Classification (NCBI taxonomy): domain Eukaryota; kingdom Metazoa; phylum Arthropoda; class Insecta; order Diptera; family Dolichopodidae; genus Condylostylus; species Condylostylus longicornis. Next base: position 910,682 of record NW_026578120.1, read on the forward strand.
TAGGAAATATAGTATAATACTCAAATAAATAAAGTTGGGTCAAACCAATGGTTTGTATTGTAGCACTTTTCCCTTCAACAAGTGAAAATTCTGCTTTTAAATACAGTCTATGTATACCTATCACACTATTAAAATTATTTTCATTCATATACAAAACTATTTCTGGGATTGCATATATTTAGGATGATGCATACGTGCAGTCTTTGAAATAAAGCAAAAATTAATATAAAGGGGTTAACATAATGCACGATTTTAAGGTATAATTATGTGAGTTAAGAAAAATAATTATATTTTTTAATGTCATGGAATTTACCGTTAACTTTCCGTTTATAGAAATTCGAAAAGCTTGCGGTTTCGGAAATATAAGGTGTCAAACATTCGAATTTTACAAATTTCAAGGGGCGATCATATTTATGATGCTCTGGATGAAGGGTGCTATGTTGCAGGAGTATTTATTGATCTAAGCAAATCGTTCGATGTAGTAAATCACATCAAGCTACTAGATTTTCTTGAAGATTTAGGTACACGAGGCACAGCAAATAGCTTATTTAGGAGATACTTATCAAATAGAGTTCATTGTGTACGAATAAACAACACGGCAAGTGCTGAACTAATTATAAATACCGGAGTACCTCAAGGATCTTTATTAGGACCACTTTTATACATATTATATGTTACGAACCTCTCCATTTGTAACATAGAATCAAAATACACAATATATGCAGATGTCACAAACTTAATAGCAAAAGCTAAAACCTTAAATGAATTGGAAAACATTCTGAATAAAGATATTAAAATTTACAACGATTGGCTTGAAGGAAATGGTCTCTGCATAAATTCCCATAAAACGTGTTACATGGTATTTAAAAAACCTAAAAAAAAGTACCATGAAATTCAAATAAAAGTGGGGAATGCCGTAATAAAGAGAGTGGAACATGTAAAATGTCTTGGCATCTGCATAGATGAACATTTGAAATGGGACAAACATATCAAACAGTTAAAAAAAAGCGTTATTCCTATCACTATGGCTATTAAAAGAGCAGGGGGTGTCCCCAAGAAAGCAGCAAAACTGATATATAATGGGCACATATTGTCAAAAATTCGTTACAACATATGCAGCTGGAGTCATTGTACAAAATTCCATGTGAATCAAATGGGTATTGTTATGAATAAAACGTTAAAAATGTTGTATAATTTGAGCCCGAGATTGAGAACAAGGGAATTATACATAAGAACAAATGAACTAGATATAAACCAACTTATATACTTCGAGAAGTGCAAATATGTGTTCAAAATAGTAAACAAGAAGATGAAATCTTCGTTATCAATTACTACAAGAGGGACCGTGCATAACTATAACACCAGACACAGAGGGCATCTAATGGTACCTAGAGCGACGTCAACTATGAAACTAAATGGTTTAAAGTGCAGTGCAATAAGAATATACAACACCTTACCAGATGAAATAAAAAACAGTAATAAATCAAATGAATTTAAACGCAGGCTTAAAGAATATTTAAAAAATTTTAGAAATTAATGGATTTGTAATAAAACAAAAAAGAAAAAAGAAAAAAACGATAATATGTATTGTAAAACAATAATTTTGTGTTTAAAAAGATTAGTTTTTAAGATTAGTTTGTAAATCTGTAATTTCTTATACACAATTTTATACAAATTGTCTGAAATTAAAACAATAATAAATAAATAAATAAATAAATAAATAAATTGAGAGGGGGTGGTAATGGAAAAAAATTTTCTTCTAACGAAATGAGCTATTTGCTAATGTCTAAAAGCCCCTAAAATTTTAAGCTTCTACAGGCTGGGATCTAGAAGAAAAACGACATCAAAAATTTAGAAAAAAAGGACTTTAGATAACGGTAAATTTGACCGGCCATTTTATTTTTCTAAAGTTTAACTATAGTATACCGCGCTAGGGGAAGCAAGCCGCTGCCTTTCAGTGTTTGCAAAATTTCAAAAATGCTTATGGTTTCATTGCAACAAATAGTTAAAAAAGGCCATTTTTAAGGTTTTGGGGGGTATAACTTCTAGAGGGGAGAAGATAGGTAAAAATTTTGTTCCACAGAAGTAAGTTTCTAGTAAAGATCTATGTACATATAAAATTTCATCTTTCTCTCTTCAAGGGTATAGAAGTTTTGTAAACAAAAAAAGTGTCCCCGGACGGACGGACGGACGGACAGAGTGAAACTAATAAGCACTTTTTTCAAAAATTTTTTTGGAAGAGTGCTAAAAAGAGTTTTTTTTATGTTTTTAACAGAAAATACTATGTTACAATAGAAAAATAATATATAATAATTAAGGTTTATTGGTTTAGCTGAGCTGATCGACACATCCGACGTAATGCAAATATGAGTTATATAAAACAAAAAATACGGGACAAGTTTATATTTTTGCGCGTATAAAGAGAAATAATCAGCCAATTTCTGTGATATTTAATGTTTACATTCAGGGTGTTAACACCATGAACTTATGAATTTTTTGGGAATATCAGGTCTCGAGAACCTAACCAGGGGCCGAAATTTCATTTGTTATCTTATCTGTAGGAGTAATTGATAGAATTTCTTAAAATTAAAAATTTGAGTTTTGTTTGCTACCAAAAGTATCTTTTAAAGGAATTTGGTTAGCAAAAATTGAGCGTCTGACAAGAGCTAAATTTACATCTTTCTAGGTATGTTAACTAAAACCGTACTAGCCTCCCTAAAATTTGTGAGGAGTATTTAAAAGATATTTTCATAGTCTTATGCAACATATTAACTAAATTAGACGATATCTTACGGTCGGTTGTGTTTACCATATCAGATTTTTTTTGATATAAATGAACATAAGCTTGCAAAGAATACTATAACATATCATGTTTTACTTCATTTCAATATGAATATATTCTTACAGAGCATTACTGTATTCATACTAAACATGTGATTCATGCACATCGTACAAGTGCTAGAGTAAACTGACAATGCATAGAGAGGTGAACTTTGTATTTTTTATTTTGAAATTGAAGTTCATGTTCATTTCAAATTATTACTCATTGACTGTAATGAGCATTGTGGGTATATGGATGTAATTTTTCATATTTTGTGAGTCAATTTACTTTATATAAGTTTTAATTTTTTTCTCTTATTAATTGAATTTCTAATGTACAAGCTTTTATATTTTAACACGTTGACTCTCAATGTATTACCGGTTAGCAAATCTAAAGTACCAAAAATGGTGAACTGGAATATATGTTGATATATATTCGTATGGTCAGCACTGATTCAACACATCAATAATTTGATTTCTACGGAAAAAAACCTAAAATTTTATATATAACTCTTTATACATATATTTAGTTTCTCTAAATTGTAGGATTACACCTGTGATATGTCGCTCACAGATAAGCACGAACTGTACGAAGCCTTTTAGATTTGCTCATGAGTTACCCTAAAGCATGGATGTCAAGTTGAAACTATGGGCCAATTTCCAATATTCTGTATGACAAAAGGGCCACAAAATAAAACAATTAATTCAATTTTTAAGGTGTATAAACGTTTATTTATTTTTTATTAGAAGTACTGGGAGCTGAGTGACACTGCTTCTGTTGAACAAGTCTTAATATATTGGGTTTATAAGTCTTAAAATATTGGGTTGGGTCAAATAATTTTTCATACTACAGCCACCAAATATTTTTTTGGCCAACAAAATCAAAACAGTTTAAACCATAATAATATTTTAACAATTCGTTTTAGATGGCCGCACCAAAATAAGAAAATGGCCGCATGCGGCCCACAGTTTTTTCCGCACTTTTGACATCCATGCCCTAAAGAACTCAAAGTAACTGTTTTTAATATTTTTTATAGTCATGAAGCTCAACGTTTTCATTTTATTTTGCTGTTTTCAAAAATATTTGAAATTAGTGCGATTCGCACTAGGGACTTTTAGTACTAAATTAAATATGGAATTTATTGTGAATTATATATTAAAAATGTTTTTATCATTATAATTATTTACTAATATAACAAAAAAATTATTGCTTTTAAATTTTTGTAAAATCTATATCGAATATAAGTTGGCCAATAAAAACATTTTAAAAATTAAATTCATATTAACACGTTTCGTACGTGTTTTTAGCACTTTTCTAAAAAAATTATGAAAAAAAGTGCTTGTTGGTCTCACTCTGTCCGTCCGTCTGTCCGTGTGTCTGTTTACAAAATTTCTACATCCTTAAAGATAGAAAGCTAAAATTTTATATCTACATAGATCTTTACTAGAAACTTATTTCCGTAAAACAAAATTTTTAACTAGCTCCCCCCCTCTAGAAGTTATACCCCCCAAAAAATTCCATTTTTTAACTATTTATTGCAATGAAACCATAAGCATTTTTCAAATTTTACAAACGCAAAAAGGCAGTGGCTTGCTTCTCCTATCGCGAAGAAAATTTTTTTCCATCTCCACCCCCTCTCAAGTTATCGCCTCTTGAAATTTGTAAAATTTGAATTTTTGACGCCTTATATTTCCGAAACCGCAAGTTTTTTCAAATTTCTGTTAACGTAAAAAGCTAACGATAAATTCCATGACATTAAAAAATAGAGTTATTTTTCTTAACTCACGCAATTAACCCTTAAAATCGACCATTATGTTAACCATCCCTTATAAGAATTTTCATCCTAAATATATGCAATCCTAGAAATAGTTTCGTTTTTGAATGAAAATAATTATTAAAATTATTAATTAGTGTGGTAGGTATACATAGAGTGTATTTAGCATTATTTAGTATTACAGTACTTTCACTTGTTTGAGAGAAAAGTGCTACAATACAAAGCATTGGCTCGACCCAACTTTATTAATATGAACAACTACATTACTAAGAGTTAAAAGGAAAATCAGTCTGTTCTTAACATTTAAATGCGATATACTCGAGATTTGTATAGTATTTTCTTTTATTAAAATTTTGTGTGGTACACATAACATTCTGTTTTTGATACTAAAACTTCGAAAATGTTTGAAATTGTAAAAATCATACAATACATAATTTCATTTTTTTGTTTAACACACTCAAAGCTATTTTTTTTTTTTGCTTTCAGATTTTAACTATGCGCAACTTACATGAAGCAAGCCAAAGTTAGCACAAGTTCAGTTTGCACTTGAAATCGCAAGAATGTGAAATCACTTAAGTAATTAATAAGTAACGTCATTAAAACATATAAAGCAGCGACAGTTAAGAATTAGTGATTTAAGATGTTTTTCCGATTATTTTTTTTCTTTTATAATAAATGTAAACTTCCAATAGCGAAAGTGAATTACGACAAAATTTTTAGAAAAATATTTATTTATAACATTTAAGTGTAAAGTTTAATAAATACTGTATTTTGAATATAGTTTCAAACTGTTTTGTGGGTGTGTTTTGTTTGAGAAGGGGCCCGCCACGAACAATACGGAGGGCCTAAGGAGTGCTTTGGCCCGTTTGCGACAAAGAACGGGCCCCTCTACTCCCAATTCCCCAAACGTTAATTCCCAAAATGTAAGTACTCAAATTTTTTTCTGCATTTATATTTTTCTAAAATTATACCAGTTCTTTTTAAATAACTAATATATAACGTTAGTTACATATATAGTTCCGCAAATATTTTATCGAAAAGTATAAACGTACTATTGCAGTACATCTTTTAAAGCTTTTGCATTATTTTTTGCAGGAGTAATTAGAAAGTAAATATTTTGTCGATAATATTCGTGCATCTCGGGAACAGTTGAGATTTGACACTAAGTTTAAAACAATTTTTGATGCGTTTAACAATTGTGTACAAAGCACTTATTATTTAATTACTCCGTATATGTACGTTATTTGGGTACAATAGAAAACAAATTTTGAGATATGGAAACTTTTACTATTTTTCTTAGAGTATTCAGTTTTGTAAAAAAAATAATATTCTTCTGAACTTACCTTTTAAAATCGTTTAACAAAATTAATTAATAAGATTTGCTTTACTAAAGTTTTCAAAAGATTTTAAAAGAACATTGAATATGCTTGCTTTTAAAATAAATACAAATTATGTGTTTTCATTTTAGCGTACTAAAAGGCGACATGAGCAAAATTGAATAGGGAAGTAGGTTCATTACCGACCGTATTGTGTAAACAATGGGTAGGTTATGTGATGGCAACTAATTTTGCATATCGAGTTTTCGGTGGGAACGTACTTCTCCATAGTAGGGAAGTGTAAATAAACTATTTTTAGCAACCTTTCGGTCTGTCGATCTGTCGGTCTGTCGGTCTGTGGGTCTGTCGGTCTGTGTGTGCACGCGTGTATCTCAAGTTCGGCTGAACCGATTTTGATGAAATTTTATATGTAAGTTTGTTTCCACCATGGCACGGATCGATCAACTTTTGGTATATATCAGGCCTCGGGAACTGCACTTTTTAGCGGGCCGATTTTACATTTTTCACCATTTTGAAGAAAGTATTCAACCGATTTACTTGAAATTTCATATATAAGCTTTGCTCGATCATACGCAAAAATTCCTAACTTTTGGAAGAAATCAGGCATCAGCAACTGGGCGTTTACTACGGGCCAAATATACATTTTTCTGTATATAAAGAGAAATAATCAACCGGTTTCATTGAAATTTAATATATGAATTCCCCGTATTAAAACAATGAACATATAACTTTTTTGGAAAGATCAGGGCTCGAGAACTGATTTGCGGGCCGATTTTACATTTTTCACCATATCCACAGAACAAATTGATGGAATTTCTTGAAATTTGATATTTGAGTTCTGGTTGTTACCGAAACTAACTGGCGAGCATTTCAGGGAATTCGGGTAGCACAAAGCGAAACTCTACTAAGAGCCAAATTTACATTTTTCTAAGTATGTTAACTATAAGCTTACTAATGTCCTAAAAATTAGAAAGAAGTATTTAACAGACATTTTTATAATATTCTGTAACACTTTCATTTAACTAGACAATACACAATGCGGTCGGTTATGTGCTGACCACATCGGATTTTTTTTTCTTATGTTCTTAAAAAAATAAATTTTTAAATTTTTAAAAAATTCGAAATAGCGTAATTGCAGATAAGAAATAGAAGGAGCAATCATATGTCATACAATTTTTTTTTCAAAAGTAAAACCTTTTGACATAACCAAGAAGAAACATACATATGTTTCGATAGATCTAACATTTTAAAATTTTTCAAAACATTAAATTTTACTTTACAAAATTTTTTTTTTACCAGGAGGAGGGGTGAAAAATCTCGAAAGACACTGCCAGACGACAAGCAGTAGTGTGGAACTTTAATCCACTAAAAAACACCCACTTCAAATAAATTATAAAACTAGTCGGAAACGACTAACCATTAATTTCGGTCCAACTTTTTTGATTATTTACCAGTTTTTGATCTGGCACAATAGCGTACTAAGTACTCATTGTTCCAGATAAAAAACGTTAAACTAACTGGAGAGGTCTCATACGTTTAAGTTTCCTAACAAAGTTTTGATTGTCAACTAATCGAGCCGCCTCGATATTGACATGGTTGGATAAACGCATTTTATGATTGGCTGCTTGCTTTTTCATTTCATTTGTGGCACTTAGGATCGTAAGATTTCTGTGTATATCGGCATTACGGACATACCAAGGGGAGTTTACAATGTCCCGTAATACCTTATTTTGAAATATTTGAATAGATTGAATATGAGTCTGCGCAGCGCAGCCCCATAACCGAATACCGTAAGCCCAGACAGGCTTAAATATTTGATTATATATCAAAACTTTGTTGTATATTTTCAATTTAGAACGCCTCCCCAAAAGCCATTCAAACTTTCTGTATTCCTCCTCTAATTGAGATCTCTTTTTCTTTATGTGCTCCTTCCATTTGAGCTTCGCGTCCAACGTCATTAACAAATACTTCGCCGTGTTTGCGAACGGAATCAAGACGCCATTTATTCGAACCGAAAATGAATTGTCAATTTTCCTATTAGTGAAATTTACATGAAGTGATTTCACCTCGTTAAGTTTTATATTTCACTTTCTAGTCCATTTTGAGATCTCGTCACTGGCCTTTTGTAATTTTTGTGTAGATTCATTTTCATTCCGGCCTATTGCGATAACTGCTGTATCATCAGCAAATGTGGCCGTTGTCACTCCTTCCGATTCAGGAATATCACACGTGTATAACAAGTATAATATCGTGCCAATATACTCCCTTGGATATACTTAAGCGAAGAGTACTCCTCTTCCTGTTTAACTCGAAATACCCTATTAGTCAGGTAAGATTCGAGCAGGTCAACATACTGCTTTGGTAGTAATCGCCAAAGTTTTTTTATTAATTCACAATACCAAACCTTATCGAAGGTCTGGGCTACGTCCAAAAATATGATGGAACACATTGTTTTTTCTTCCAGTGAATTCTCTATTAGGTCAGTTATTCTATGAATCTGATCTATGATTGAGTGGTTCCGATGAAAACCAAATTGGTTATTCGGGATTAACTTTTTACTTTCAATTATTGGCTGAAACCTTCTCAATAAAAGTTTCTCTAGCAGCTTTGAAATTATCGGCAACAATGAGATTGGTCTATAAGAAGTCGCCTCGTCTATAGGTTTGCCAGGTTTGTGCAGCATAATTATCTCTGCAACTTTCCAAATATCAGACACGTAATTAAACCTTATACACGTATTTATTAGGCGCGTAAGCGTCGTTATACCCCTTTTGGGTAATTTTTTCAAAATATCGGCCGTTATCAGAGCTTTTTTAGACTTAAGAGTCCTGATTTCCTCTATAATATTTCTTTCCTTGACAATTGGAATAGTCACCTATCCCCAACAAATAGCAGATTACTCATTTTAATACAAGCCTTGGTTGTCATGCGGTCAGAATATATCGGCCAAATGTTCTGCAAACGCATTTGCTTTGCTTGTGAGTAATTGATTTTCTCACACGCAGTCAAATTTTGAACATAATTGGCAACCGAATACTCCTTGTATTTTCTAATACAGCGTCTTAGTTGCTGCAATTCACGATTATGTCTAGCCTTATAATCTTTGCTTTGCCTTACTTTTGGTAGAATATGTGAAGGTTAATACCAACCCTTCTAATAGCATTAATTTTCGAACTACTCTATACCGCATTTTGAATAATTTTAGTAAAATTTTCGGCTTCCTCATTTATCTGCGTTCCTCTTGTCGTTCAATCTCTAAACGAAATCGTGACCGATCTGTTGTTCCATTTGCCAGCAGAGGTTTGGCTCTTTTCATTACAATATTTTAAGTTTAAGAATAACCACCGAATGGTCGGAATTCAGATCATAGTTATCATGTAGCTCAATGAAGTTTTTCGCAATCCGCTTTGTTATAAAGAAATCTATTAAATCTGCACACTTATTCACATCGGTCGACCAATACATTGGCTTCGCAGTAGAGTGAAAAAGGCACCCCGAGCCGCCAATTGCTGTCCATAGTTCTCTTGCTCTAGTTGAACTATGCCTCGAACCCCAATCAGTATACTTGGCGTTTAAGCCACCCCTCAATATAAATCTGTCGTCTAGGTCGTCCATGAAACATTTCTGTCATTATTCTAAATCTGGGGTGACAACACAATGCAGCCACTCAAAATTTTTGCTTAGTTGAAGTGATCTGAACGGTCGTCATTTGCATTCCCTCGGCTTGCATCTGGTGCAGATCACAATGCACTATATTTTCTTTTATTATTATCGCCATTCCGCCCTTCGCTATAACCCCGAAACTGAATCTTGCTTTTTAAAGTCATGTGTTTCTGTAACGAGGCACACGTATAGCATTTCCTTTTTATTTGCGATACCCCGTGACTTCAATAATGCGCTCACGACGTAAATTTATAAAGTATCAAGTTCCAAAAAACTTAGTAAAAGCTCTTGATATTGTACACTTTTCCTAAATGCGTTTTATACGTAGTGGAGACGTAAAATAAAAGTAAATCGGGTATCGAAAAAATCGAGCACGCTTCCAGAAATAACCGATAAAATAAACTAGCATATATTTTCCGCAATAATGTTCTAGTTATCAATTTTTTTTTTCCTAAAATGCGGCATAAAAATACTATGTTTTCAATAAAAATTAATATTTGAACAGAACTTTAAATTGAAATTTTCAAATAAACGTCAAAGTTGTATTGATATGGTAAAAATTGTATTCCAAAATGTATGAAAAACTTTAGTAGATTTTTTTACAATGTAAAGGTATTGAAAGCTCTGAGACGGTACTACAACTGTATTAATACCGTACTTAAATCTTTGTTAAAGCATTATTAAAGTCACGGACCATTGAAATTCCATGCTGCTATTTTAAAATTACTACGCTCAACCTCTGAGAAATTTTGACCATCATATCTATCTTGCTCTGCATCATATTTTGCATTTTATACAAAACACTCACGTCCCTTGCTTTATAACTTGTGCCACTGTCATCAGTTTTCATTTGGAGAACGTCCTTGTATGTAACTTCTTTAGACACTATTCCCGAACTGAACTGCCTCTATCCTAACTTTCATCCTGTTTATGTAATTGATTTCATAAATTTTTTTCATCTCCTCGTCATTTCAGAACGTTACCATAAACAGCGGTAGAAGTACCATAATGCTATTTCCATTCTCTTTTATTGTTTTAATTTTATTGGTTAGATCTAAGATCTTGTAACCCCTAGAGCTTAAGTCTTGTTTTATATCTTCCGGTTTACAACTGGAGTGAAGATTTCTTACTATGACTTTTATTGGTTTGGCCTGTTTGTTTTCATAGGTATGCGTCCCATTGCAGTCCAGATCCATTCAAGGCCCTGGTAAGGTTCCTGTAATCTATTTCAGAAATTGCAATGAGCTTGAATTGATTGTTTTTCATCATTTTAACCTTATAATTGACGTCCTTATTTTTTGATGTTGAATCTATTTGATTATAGTCAACCACATTACTTATGACTGCTTGAGGCGGCCTAGGGTTTTTGGTGACATCGCCTCGAGTTTTAGAATCAGGAACATCCGCTTTCTCAGCGTTAACCGTCACCTGAACCATTTCCGGAGATGATTCCGCTTTTCTTTTTTTCCTGGACCTCTTTTGCTTTAGTATTCAATCCGTTTCTCTGGTGGGCTCTTCCTTATCTGGTGAGCAGGCGTCTAAAATTGACCTCAGCTGTTGTACTTGTGGTGCGACGTCATTTTCTTTATGACTACTATCATTAGACTTATTGCTTTTAATTTGCCCATGTTTCTCTTTCTTTAGCTTCTCATTCGAGTGTCCATATATCAGTTGTGTCTGGAACTTGGTTTATTGACAGCAAACAAAATGTTATGAAAGAACCAAAAGATGATCCCATAAAAATAAAAAACTACTACGGTTTCTTCTCAAGCAGAACGTCTAGAAGAGGGGGTGGAGTAGCAATATTTATACATGAGCACATTCACTTTAATATGACACCATTTGTTAATTATTGTGACGAAATCAATAGTTTATTACGTATTATATTGAGTCATAATAAACAAAATATAAACTTTACAGCAGTGTATGGGCCACCAATTCTTGTTGCAAACCAAGCTAATAGGTTTCTTACAAAACTAGAATCTCATCTAGAAAACCTAAAATCAATTAAATCAATTATTGTAGTAGATTTTAACCTGAATACATTCAATACTTACGATAATAATGTAAAGAATAACAAAACGATTGTTGAGTCTAATGGTTTTGCGTTTTGCCACAAAGAAGTAACTCGACCAATTTCCCAAAGTTGCATTGATCATGTCCTAAGTAATGATCTGAATAACGACATCAATTTATCCATGTTTCACCATGATGTCTCTGACCATATTGGCATTTTAATTGAATTATAGAAAAACACAAAATATTAATAGTAATCGGCAAATAAAAAAAATTGATTATACTAAAGTAAAAACAACAATAAACAGCTGTTGTGTAAGTTCACTTGACATAAATAATACAGCGGCTGAACTGACATCTACAATACAAAATGCAATTAGAAGTGCGACCGTTGTAACAAAATCGAAATGTAGTAAAACAAAGTACTCAGAACCATGGATAGATATTGAATGCATTAGCCTAATTGAAAGGAAAAAAGAGCTGAATATGACTATAACCAATTTCAAAAAGCACCGGTCCTTTAACCGAAGGGTCTCGGGTTCAAACCCCGGTCAGGTCACTATAAAAAAAAAAAAAAAAAAAAATTATATTCAATATTATTATAACTTAATATACAATACTAATAAAAATATTATACAAGTAATTTTCAAATATTCCTAATATTCGATATTAAAAAAAAACTAAGAAAAATAAATAGTAAATATTAATAACCTCAAATAATTAATATATAAATAAAAAAACTACGGCAGGCTAGTCACCTACCTAGTTAAACCCTATGACGCTATGAAACTAGTGCATGAGAAATCATGCACTAGCCCTATGCTCCTTCTAGGAGTGAACAAAGGAAAAAAAAAAAAAAAAAAAAAAAAAAAAAAAAAAAAAAAAAAATTCAAAATGCTAGAAATGATCCAAAAAAACAGTGGATGTATGTATACAAATTAATAACTAACAGAGCTTACAGAAAAAATGAATTTTTTGACAGTTCTGAACTAAACGAAATCGAGAGAATCCAAAAGCTTAATCAGTTCAATCATTTTTACGCTAGAATAGGTGTATCTATGACAAAGCAATTTAATAAGCTATATGTTCTAAAAAACGGAACAAATAAACAGTTTAGATTTAGAAAAATTTGTATAACAGAATGTAAAAAGTTAATCGACGGTCTAGTTAACACAAACTGTATGGGCACAGATGAAATTCCCCAAATGGTAATTAAAATTTGCAAAGAGGAACTTGCGGCAAGTTTAACTAAATTAGTGAATTTGTCTATATCCACCGGTACAATGCCGAACATACTTAAAATAAGCAGAATAGTGCCAATATATAAAAAGAAAGGAAAAAAAGATGATATACAAAATTTTAGGCCAATAGCTATTTCATAAGTTCTGAGTAAAATTATTGAAACAGAAATCAACAATCTACTTGAATACTACTTGAGCAACGCAAACCTTATGTCAAGCAGGCAATATGGATTCAAACAGAAGTCTAGCACCGCTTTTTGATGTAGTATCAGAAATACAATCTGGAATCGGCAAAAAAAAAAAGTGTAGCAGCTGTGTTTTTTAATGTTATAAGGCCTTCGATTCTGTTGATAGAACATTCTATTAAAAATTTTATTTGAAAATGGAATTAAAGGAAACGAGCATAATTGGTTCAAAAGCTACCTGTCAAACAGACTACAGTGTGCTGAATGTGAGAATACAAGAAGTGATCTAGAAAATACAACTTACGGAGTAATACAGGGTCCCTTGGTCCTACGCTGTTTGCCTGTTATATAAGTAGCCTACTGGATATTAAAATACATGGTAAGCAATTTATGTATGCTGATGATTTGACAAAAATATATGCTGAAAATAGCCATCAAAAACCGTGTGGAATATCATAAATTAACTATTAATACTAATAAGACCAAGGTCATTTTATTTAAAAATAAATACAATGAGAAACTAGATATTGAATATAATAGCCATAAAATTGAAAATATAAATAAGTATAACTATTTAGGTGTTATACTAGATGATAATCTAGATTGGAAAGAACAAATGAATGGACAAATAAAAAAAGGAAGAAGAATTGCTGGGTTATTCAGAATTTTATCAAACAGATTACCTTATAAACTAAAAAGGTCTGTTTACTTTGCACTATTTCATTCAACTACCATGTACGCAGTTTAAATTTCGGGAAATGCATATAATATAGATTAATAACTATTACAATGAGTCCAAAATAAAGCAATTAAAAACTTATACGGTTATGAAAGTAGAAAATCAACTAAAGAAATACACAAAAAACACGAAATATTGCCAATTAAATTGTTTATTGAAAGTAAGCTAGCTAAGCAGGTACACCTAATGATGACGAAAAACACGAATACCAACATCGAAACTACATTTAATAGCTTGGTGCATTCACACTTCACAAGAACAGCTGGTAACATCAGAATTATATCATCTAATGTCAGATTTAATAATTTGGATACAGTATACAATTTAGCATATAAAATATATAACAATCTACCTGAATTGAAAAGTCATACACTTATAAATAGATTTAAACACCATATTAACACATACTATATAAATAAAATATAAGAGTTTCATTAGGAACATTAGTCGTCAAAATGTGTAATAAATAAATTATCATATACAATATTGTTAGTTAAACCAAATATTACTCATTTTGTTATTGTTATGAATTAATTACTGCACTATTTGAAAGATAAAATTTTGACAGTTAATTATAAGAATTTTTTGTAATTATACTCTTTACGAGCTTAAGGCTCATTTTAAAATTGGATGAATAAATTGAAATTGAATTGAATTGAAATTCTCAGTCCTCAGTTGAAGAACCTCGTTTTTCAAAGCCACACAGAGTTGTTCTTTTATGTATGTCAGCATTCCGATCATTACTTTTTTTGGCTTAAGCTTTATTCATGTTTATTTCCTTCTTGGTTTGTGGAGCTTGAATGTTCGGTAGTTTACCTTCTATACTTTTATTCTTTTCTAAAATTCGCACATCAAATGTAGGTGGTGAATGCCGGGTTTTCGCGTTTCTTCTTAATGGATCAATCAAATGCAATAAATGGCTCTACTCAGAATCCGTAAAGCCAACCTCCGAAGAGGGTTGATTCTCCAACGTAGTTGGATTACCACCTGGGGTACTAAATCCTTTTGTTTTCTCCATTGCACAAATGATTAAAGTTTGCATTTTATACCTTCAGCTAGGATTCAAAAACTGCCGTCCCTCAGGAATCAAACGCAGACCAGGGAGCCGTTTATTTTTCGTAAAATTCATCAACTTTTGGGATACATCAGGCCTTCGGACAGGTCTTTTTTCCGGACAAATTTTAGATTTTTGCCCATATAAAGAAATATAATCAACTAATTTTCTTGAAATTTAATATTTAAATTTACAGTGTTAAAACAATGAACATATGAATTTTTCGGAAAGATCAGGCCTTGGAAACCAAACTAGGGGTCTAATTTAAATTTTTTTATAATATCTACGGAACGAATTAACAAAATTTGATATTTGAGCTCTGGTTGATACTGAAACTAATTGGCGAGCTTCTCAGAGATTTGGATGGCACAAAGCGAAACTCTTACTAAGAGCCAAAGTTACATTTTTTATGTCACATAACCGACCGCATTGTGTATTGTCTAGTTAAATGAAAGTATTACAAAATATTATAAAAATGTCTGTTAAATACTTCTTTCCAATTTTTAGGACATTAGTAAGCTTATAGTTAACATACCTAGAAAAATATAAATTTGGTTCTTAGTAGAGTTTCGCTTTGTGCTACCTGAAATACTCACCAGTTAGTTTCGGTAACAACCAGAACTCAAATACCAAATTTCAAGAAATTCCATCAATTCGTTCCGTAGATATGGTGAAAAATGTAAAATCGGCCCGTAGATCAGTTTTCGAGCCCTGATCTTTCCAAAAAATTTGCATGTTCATTGTTTTAATATGAGGAATTCAAATATTAAATTTCAATGAAATCGGTTGATTATTTCTCTTTACATACACAAAAGTGTATGTTTGGCCCGTAGTAAACGTCTAGTTTCCGGTGCCTGATCTTTCCAAAAAATTTACATGTTCATTGTTTTAATATGGGGAATTCATATATTAAATTTGAATGAAATCGGTTGATTTTTTCTCTTTATATACACAAAAATGTATATTTGGCCCGCAGTAAACGCCCAGTTGCTGATGCCTGATTTCTTCCAAAAGTTAGGAATTTTTGCGTATGATCGGGCAAAGCTCATATATGAAATTTCAAGTAAATCGGTTGAATACTTTCTTCAAAATGGTGAAAAATGTAAAATCGGCCGGCAAATCCGTTTTCGAGCCCTGATCTTTCCAAAAAATATATATGTTCATTGTTTTAATACGAGGAGTTCATATATTAAATTTCAATGAAATCGGTTGATTATTTCTCTTTATATACACAATAATGTATATTTGGGCCGCAGTAAACGTCTAGTTGCCGATGCCTGATTTCATACGAATTTTTGCTGACGGTCGACCTGAGCTTATATATAAAATTTCAAGTAAATCGGTTGAATATTTTCTTCAAAATGTTCAAAAATGTAAAACAGGCCCGCTAAAAAGTGCAGTTTTTGAGGCCTGATATATACCAAAAGTTGATCGATCCGTGCCATGGTGGAAACAAACTTACATATAAAATTTCATCAAAATCGGTTCAGCAGAACTTGAGATACACGCATGCACACACAGACCGACAGACCCACAGACCGAGAGACCGACAGACCGACAGGTTGCTAAAAATAGTTTATTTACACTTCCCTACTATGGAGATGTACGTTCCCACCGAAAACTCGATATGCAAAATTTGTTGCCATCACATAACCTACCTATTGTTTACACAATACGGTCGGTAATAAAAGGCTATGATTGCTATTAAGTGGTACATCCCAGCAATCAGCCAAGAGGAGGTAGTGCAATAATAATAAAAGAAAGTATAGAACATGATGAAGAATTTAAGATAGAAACGGCTGAAATTCAGCTTATTTCGATAAAAATTAAATCGACTAAACAGAACTTTAGTGTTGGTGGTGTATACTGTCCACCAAATTTCAGCATTAAGAAAAATACATAGATATCTAATAGGAGGTGACTATAATGCCAAACATACTGCTTGGGGTTCTAGAATCACCTCAACTAGAGGAAGAGAGCTGAGAAAAGCTATTCAAGAGCTAGGTTATTGCTTACACTCCACTGGCACTTCTACTTATTGGCCTACTCACACTAACAAGATTGCTGATGTTATTGACTTTTTTATAACCAAAAAATATCAGAAAACTTTCTAAGCCTTGAAGATAACTATGATTTTAATTCGGATCACTCTGCGGTCATATTAAAACTAAGTGCAAAAATAACTAAAACATTATTTAACCCCAGCTTGAGAAATAGCACTACAGATTGAGTGAGCTTTAGACACGAAATAATAAACAATATTGACGTAAATATTAATATACAATCAAGAGAGCAATTAGATGTGGAGTTAGAAGGATTTATTAAAATCATACAAAGAGCTGCATAAAATAATACAAATACAAAAATGTCAAAGTACAAACCGACAGCAAATAGCTATCCTCGAGAAATAACTGATTTAGTAGGTGAAAAGAGAAGGGCCAGACGTAGATGGCAACGTTCGCGTCATCCTGATGATAAAACTGTTTTAAACAGACTTTCCCAGGTGCTTAAAAGAAAAATCCAAGAATTTAAATCGGCAACATACGAAAATTATATAAAGAACTTGTCAGCTACGAGGGAAACGAATTATTCCTTATGGAAGGCGGCAAGGAGCAAAAAGAGACCGAATAGGCACGCTCCGCCATTGATGAAAGCAAATGGCAGTTGGGTGAGGAGCAATATAGAGAAGGTCGAATTGTTTGCTGATCACTTAGAAAACATATTCACGCCAAACAGAATAACCTCAGATGTGGGTTTGGTAGAATCTATCGCAAATGAAGCAGATAGCATAACTCCACTTACTCAATTAGAGGTTGCGGAAGAGATAAGATCCCTGAAGTTGAAAAAATCGCCAGGTTTTGATCTTATTACTGCGGAAGTACTGAGAGAGCTACCAGACGAGGTATTGGAACATCTGACGAAAATCATGAATGCAGCTATGGATTTAAGGTATGTTCGTTGTGCTTGGAAAGTCGCGGAGGTAATTATGGTGTAGAAACCCGGGAAATCCTTGAGTGAAACAAAGTTTTACAGGCCCATTTCATTGTTACCAATGATGTCTAAGCTTTTTGAAAAGCTGCTATTAAGAAGATTGAAGCCAATAATAGAAAATAGGGCCTAATACCGAACCATCAGTTTGGTTTTAGAAGAAACCATTCTACAATAGACCAGGTCCATAAAATAACTTATATTATAGAAAAAAGCTTGAAAAATGAGGAAATCTGCTCTTCTATGTTTCTAGACGTAGCACAGGCATTCGACAGGGGTCTTATACTTAAGTTAGGGCAAATATTACCATCATCATTTGTATTTTGTAAATTTTGAAATCTTTCTTAGCTGATAAATTATTTAGAATTAAAAAGATGCTGAATACTCCACGCCAAGAGAAATAAAGGCAGGTGTACCTCAAGGCAGTATATTGGGCCCAACGTTGTACCTGCTGTACACGAGTGATTTGCCACAAAAAGAAAATGCTACTATAGCCACTTTTGCTGACGATACTGCAATATTGGCAGTAGGAGCGAACATTGACAATTCGACAAAAAAATTACTGAAGTTGAATGTCGGTTCACATAAGCTTCACCAATCGGAAAATAGTGAATCCACTACAAATTAACGAAAATGGAACGAACGCTAAGCGATCCATAACTCAGCAAAATACCTAGGAATGACTTTAGATGTCAAGCTAAGGTGGAAAGAGCATATAAAGAAGAAACACATAGAATTAGAAAATAAATATAGAGAAAATTATTGGCTCCTAGGTCGTAAGTCCAATTTGGCAATTGATAATAAGATATTAATTTATAACCAAATCATTAAACCAACATGGCGATATGGCATTCAGCTGTGGAGTTGTGCCAGGAAAACTCACATTAACAAAATTTAAATCTTCCAGAATAAAGTTCTACGGGGCATGGTAAATGCGCCATGTTATATACGTAACAGTGATATCCACAGGGACTTAGGAATTCCTTTGGTTGTGGATGAAATCAGTAGTTGTGCTACAAAGCATAGGGCTCATCTAAAACACCATGTAAATAGCACCATGTAATAATAGGAAGCAGCTCGGCTGCTAGACAATGGCGTTATGACAGAAAGACTTAAACGAACAAGACCATTCGATTTAACACGAAATACCAATTCCCTTATAGAAGGTATTTAATTCCTGCATGGAAAAACCAAGTTAGCGCGGAGGTAATAATTGGTCTGTAGGACCAGTTTTATCCGTTCAGAATTTAGATGATTTTTAGGGTAGGAGTCACGCTCCCCCACTGTCGGAGGAAAAAGGCAGATAGAGCCGTCCTTCTTCGTCTTTCAAGATTTTTTCACCTAGTAGAAAAAAAAAAAAAAAAAAATTTAAGGAAAGTGAATTTTTAAAAATGTGGCCATTTTCAAATCTTATAAAAAAATTTTTAACTCTATTAGTATAACGCGCTAAATAAAATCTTTGGTGAAACTGTTTTAAAAATAAACACGTTTTTTTAATATAGGGGGTTTTCGTTTATTGAGTTCTAGAATAGTTCTAACTTGTAGTACGTTCGAAAATTCACGCTACACATACTAAAAATAAAGATCGTTCGGAAATTACTTGCTGCAATAAAGTGCGTTCGGAAATTCAATCTGCAATAAAATGTTAAAAATGTAGCGCAGACCTCAGGCGGTATAAATTTTCTCGTTGCCTCATGAAATTGTTTTTTCTTTTTTAATTTAAAATTCAAAAAAAATTTTAAATTTCAAAATGGCAGGTTCAGATATTGAAGAGTGTAAAAGTTAGTTTTATTTAAGTCTTCAAATCTTGTTAAAATTTCCTTATTTCGCAGTGAATTGGATGGTGAAAAGTATTGGAATATAATTTCATAAACAATGCAATTTATGTTATTTCTCAACGATAGATTATTTACAAGTTTCAGAATTTGTAGACTGAAAAGCTTCGCTTAAGTTTTTGCATACAGTTTAACGCTGCAACATAGAAATTTTAGTTCTAATGTAGAACTTTCAGCGCAGCGTGCATAAACGAAAACCCCCATATATTAAACGGTCCTTACAAACTTGCAAATATACATCACTTTAAGTCAAGCAACTTGTCTGTTTCAGGTTTGCTTGTTAAGTATAGCTAAAATTATATCATTATCTAAATATGTGTTCACTCTATTTTGCATGTAACTTGGTATATTATAGAACTAGAGCGAAATCAATACAGACATAATGTATAAATCTTTCATTTTTTGTATGTACTGTTTTTCGTAGAACTCAATAAATAAATCATGTTTAATAAAGCATTAAAATACTTTTATTTATTTGCGAGTCGTAAATATTTCAATTAACTACAAGCTAAAAATTAAACAATAAAACCAAAATAATAATAAAGCATCGTTTGAAAATTTAATTCAAAACTTTTTTTTTATTAAAATACAATTTTGAAAAGGAATGTTATTTTGTAATAAGCAAATTAATATTAATATCCCGGTTATATAACAAAAAAAACACTGTTGTTATGGACTTTCTGCTAATTTCCAAACATTGCATTTATATAATGTGTAGTTTTTCATATGTCATTCTTTTTATTAGTTATTACAATAATTATTACATTAAAAATTGTATTTATACTAGGGGCCCCTGTGGTTTGCTTATAAGCAGCATTATCTGTTGTAAAAACAGGATTGTGGCAATCAATTTTAAAATAAGTTTAGAAAAATTTGTACATATTATGGCATACATATGCAGGTTATACTTGTATATGCATAAATATCATATTGGTTTGAATACTAATGATAAATAAAAGTAATGGAAATATTTTTAATTTAATAAATTTTAAGATGTAATATGTGTCACTGTTAATTACATAGATATGATTAAAATTCCATTTAAGAATTAGTTAACAATTAAGAACGAAAAATTTCCTTATAAACAACGTTATCTGTTAAAATATTTCCATCATTTGTTTGTTATCCATTTTTTAAAAAGAAAAGAATCCGCAATTGGAAATAGTACCTTTCACGTTAAACTTTAAAACCGAAGTGAATGTGAATTAATAAAAAATCAATGCCTCTTTACTTTATACAGACCTTGGCTACTTACTCAATTGAAATTTCGCAAGCACACGAAGAATAATTGCCTTAGTACGTAACGTAACGTTATTCGTGTTCTTATATCTCTCACAATTTTTAGTTTTATTTTTTTTAATTTTATTCCATGTTAAATACAACAACAAAAAATTATTTTACTCTTACTTAACTCATTTAAAATATTTCGCTTCCTTTTGCTTTTTATTTTTGTTTATGGTAGTAAAGCAAAAAAACAAAAAAAATATTGCTACTCTTTTTTTATTCTCTTTCGCTTTTCATTTTTTGTTTTTGTTTTACAGTATGTATAATCAATTGAGTAATGTATCTACCCAGTATTCTCTTTTGCTATTTTCATTTTTTTGTTTTTGTTATTTATTAGATATACATATAACCTGTTCATGAACTGGAAAAATCTTGTAAAATATAATATAGATAATTTCTTATGCATTTAAAAAAAATGATGATTAGAAAATCTCGAGCGGCATCTTTTTAAAAATAGGAAACTAAAAAACAAAATGAAAATTTAAAAAATCATCAAAAATATTATTTAATTCATAATGAATTGTGTGTACATAATAAATTTTTTATTTTATTTTTATTTTATTTATTTACACCAAACAAGATGCTAACATAATTTATATTAATTTACAAAAAACCTACAAACCTATTAATACATAACTGCTGATGCAGCAAAATTAGAAATTTTAAGTATAGCAAACAAAAGTGAATCAAAAGAAAAAACATAAATTATAACAAAGTACAATATAGTAATATGATATTACAAAAAATTTACTAAAAAAGTCAAAAATGTTTCTACTTATGACAATAAAAGAGACTATAATTAGGTCAATGAATTACTTAAAAATTGTGGTAGGTTATGGTTAGTATAAAGTGTCAAGAATTTTTTTTTTGAAAGTGTTCTTGGAATATGTAGGTGAAAAGAGATAGCTAAAACGATTGAATACAGTACAACACCTATTAATGGGCTCATTTTTACCATATTCAGTTCTACATGTCTGTTCTTTTAGAAATTTAGTGTGTCTAGTAGGCCTGACTTCATTATTGATAATCATTTTTCTTTTAATGAATTCGAAATTTATAACGCCAGTTATAACGTCAAACGTGAAACACGAAGAAAGCATAGAACGGCGAGATTCAAGACTAATCATATTTAGGGACTGCAGCTTAACTTTGTAGGAAGGGATACTGTGAAAGTCATGTGGATCGAAAAGATTTCTTAAAGCAAAAAGGAGAAATTGTTTTTGGACGGATTCAATTCTATTACTATGTGTTACAAAAGCGGGATCCCAAATAATACTGTCGTATTCTAAAATAGAGCGAACTAGAGAACAATAAAGTGATTTTGTAACACAGATATTGTTAAATTCTCTGGCTCTACGCTTTATGAATCCCAGCATTTTGTTTGCTTTGGAAATCATATAATCATAATGTGCATTAAAATTTAATTTGCTATCTAGAATGATACCTAAGTCAGTTATGTGGTCGACGCGTTCTAAGGTGGAGTTTTGAAGAGAATAATTTTGGCAAACGATTTAACGCTTTCGTGAAAAGCTGATAATATAACATTTTTTAACATTAGGGTCTAATTTATTAGCACTGCACCAGTTATCAAGAAGTATTAATTTTGTTTGTAGGTAGTTAGTATCAGATATATCATTTATAACATGGTACATTTTTAAATCATCAGCGTAGATTAGATGAGAAATACCCGATAGATAATGAGAGAGGTCAGAAATAAAGACATTGAAAAGAATAGGGCCTAGATGACTTCCTTGAGGAACACCGGAATGAACGCGAATAGGTTCAGATTTAATCCCCTGAAATTTAACGAATTGGGTTCTCCTCGAAAAGTAAGATTTGAGCCAACCTAGTAGAGGGAACTTAAAACCAAAATTAACTAGTTTACGCTCCAAGGTATTGTGATAGATGCGGTCAAAAGCTTTACTGGAATCCGTATATATCGTATCAACTTGAAAACCTTTCTCCATTAATGAAAGAACGTCAGATGTGAAATCTGTAAGATTTGAGGTTGTCGAGCAACCAGTTCTAAAACCATGTTGCTCGTTATTTAATAATGGATTGATGACCGGTGCAAGTATATTAGTAACTAATTTTTTAAATAATTTTGGGATAGCAGACTGAATAGCAATACCTCTGTAGTTTTCTATCGCTGTTTTGTCACCTTTTTTGTGAATTGGTATCAGATACGAATTTTTCCAAGCTGATGGAAAAATTCCGGTGGATATAGATCTGTTAAATATTGAGGAAAGAGGGTTTGACAGGATGTAGCGACAATTGTAAAGAAATATTGGTGGCAGAAGGTCAGGACCAGATCCCTTCTTAACGTCTAGGCTACTGATGCCCTGAAAAACATTTTCTACCGATAAATGAAAGTATTCGAAAAGCGGGTTGGTATTATTAACAAGGGGTGCAGGATTGAAATTAACATTATTAGAGGGTAACTCAGGGCGATAAATTTGCTGGAAGTTGTCAGCAAAAAAGTTACAAATTTCCGTGGGAGATGAAGACATTTTGCCATTCATACACATCGAAATCGGGTAACCTGATGATTTACGTTTAGTGTTAACGAAGTCGAAAAACTTTTTAGGGTTGCCCATTATTGAGTTACCGATATTTTGGACATAATTATCATATGCCTCGTTTGCCTTAATCTTAAATTCATTCGCCAACTCATTATAATCATTTATAAGTGAGTTGTTGTCATTACCAGAGTGCTTAATTTTATGGTACAATTTATTTCTCCGACTGCGTAAATGTCTTAAATTACGGTCTAACCAAGGTTCTTTAAATTTATCTTTTCTACGGATTTTCGGAACATGGTTGTCAATTATTTCAAAGATAATGGACAACTATGTTGTACCAAGAAGATACCAATAGACTTGATACATGATTATTGGTGGCGATTAAAACTCCGCCCCCCCCCCCCCCCTAAATTGACCTGTGGAATTATAATCACGGTCATTTCTATATACGAACCAAATGCTATCAAGTATTTCTTCATTTTTGAATGAATCGTTTAACCAGGTTTCAGTGAAGACTAGAATATTAAAATTGCATGATTTGGCGTCAATAAAAAGGTTTTTTAGTTTACCTCTCAAACCACTGCAATTATGGTAAAACATATTAAGGAGTTTTCCATTCTTCTTGGTATTGTCAATTAAACGTATGAGATTATTTTGATGTGCAGGGACGAAAAAACTTATGCTCGTTTCCCTTATTTTCTGCAGATATTCATATCTTTTACTCACAAGTTGAAGCCGATAAGCTTCTTAGTCAGCTTTAGCATCCTTAGTCGAAATCCCCTCAGAACCATAGTATTTAAGAAACAGTTCTAGTAAATTCTTATAATTGTTAGGCAAGCCGATAAGCTTCTAAGTCAGCTTTAGTATCCTTAGTCGAAATCCCCTCAGAATCATAGTATTTAAGAAACAGTTCTAGTAAATCCTTATAATTGTTAGGCAAGCCTTCTTGTCTAATTGAAACCTTTAAATAAGTTTTTGTCTTGCCTTCCATGCAGATATTGTTATCTTAGTCATCCATATATGCTAAGAATAAGCGTACGTTATTCAGAACACTAGGTTCAAGGAAACGAGACAACGCGTAGACGCTGTCTCCTCGTATCGAATTTTGCAAGGTCAGAATCAAGAATGTAACAAGGTCATTGTTTTTATCATTGATATTAGTATTATTATTATTATCATCATTATTAATATAATTATTATTACTATTATTATTATTATTACTATTATTAATATTATTATTATTGATATTATTATTATTATTATTATTATTATTATTATTATTATTATTATTATTATTATTATTATTATTATTATCATCATCATTATTCTTATCATTGTTAATGTTGCTACTTACAACATTATTACTACTATTATTACCATTATCATTGTTAATGTTATTATTATTACTATTATTAGCACTATTATCGGTAGTACTGTTATTGATAGTATTATTATTATCACTATTATTATTATTATAATTATTATTATAATTATTGTTATTATTATTGTTATTATTATTATTATTATTATTATTATTATTATTATTATTATTAGTATTATTATTATTATTAATATTGCTATTATTATTAGTTTTAACATTCCAGTTGCAATTAATATTATTATCTATGTCGTCATTCCGATTAATTGTATGAGAATAAACAAAGTTATTGTATTTTTGAACTTTTTGGCTAGATAAACCCAACATATTGTTAACTGCACAATCTGTTTCAATCTGAGTTGAAGAAGTTTTAGAAGTGTTACTAATACTATGTTTTTTATTATTGAAAAAGTTTTTTGTTTTCTTAGTAGTTGAGAAAGATATTTTTAGAGTGTCATTACTATGTCTAGGCAAAGTATCCTTACTTATATTTGTAGAAACTAATTTAGAACTAGAAGCTGTGCCATACTTGTTTTTCCAACGAATAAGAGTTAAGCTTTTAAAGTTAAAAGCTCCTTCTTATTACTGAAGAACCAATCGTACTTTTGTGGGAAAACTACTTTGAAGCATCTGTACTTGATCTTTCTCTTATTACGCAACCTCGCAGGATGAATTATATCGCAACTGTTGGCCGTTATTAAGTTACTTTGAAAGAATTTTAATATCCACATTTTATGAGCGTAAACTGGCGCTCCTTTTACGAAGTAGGTTGTGCTATGGTCACTCGTTTCAACCATAGAGTTATGATTGGAACTCCTTAATAATTTTTGAAAAGGTACTTTTTTGCAATCCTCGATCTCATCCTGAAGAAACTCAACTGCCTCTTGAGTAGCTTCATTATTTTTTGGCGAAGGTGATTTACAGAATTTCAATGAAATCGAGTTGCTTATGTCACATAAATTGCTTTCTATGCTGTCCAGTCGTTTCATTACAGCTTCAAGCACACCAGCAGAGTCAGGTTCCTTTGCAGTTTGCGGGCCCATCTTGTTATATATATCATTTATAGACATTGATATACTGGACTGGTTCGTGCTGAATAACTTTAAATTATTAGATATTACAGAATGGTTCTCGGTGAGATAGTTAATTGAGTCCATCATTTTCTCACATTTTGATACCATAAAGTCAGATAAAGATGAAATGCTTTTCTCCAGACGTGGATATTGTTCTGCGTGTGTATTCTGGATCGGACTTTGCTTTTCCGGCTTCTCATCAAAAACTGATTGCGAGAGACTTTCAATATTTTTTGCCGTCTCAAGAAAATTATCGCTATTCTTTTTCTTCATGAAGCGATGTAATTTTTTTATCAATGTTGTCGTATATCGCCCTTAAAAGAGAGTGTACTTGTTGGCAATCAGTGCAAACGAAGAACTCTTTCAAGGAATGGTGATATAAATCCCTTGAAGCTCCAATGCAGGCACAATGAAGAGTCCGTTGACAAACCGTCAGTAGCTATACAATTAACCATATTGCATTTAAAGGATATTGTTACGTTATATTAAAACTCGTTAATAAAATATTGAAAAAAAGAAATGAAGTGTCACTTAGACTTGTGTTACTGTATTATTACTAATAAGTGTATAATTTAATTATTACAAAACGCGATTACAGTTACAATATTACTATTGCAAATTAATAACGAGTATGATTCACAAAAACAAAAAGAAAAGCACGAAAATAAAAAGCAAAATAAATTAAATGAAAAGAAAATTAAAAGTAACAGCGAACACGTCTATACTGTATGAATGATGAATTAAGAATGAAAATATTATTGGTGATTAGGACACAAAATTACAAATAAATTTCAATTAAAATTATTACATAACGTTTGAATACGTCTAGAAAAAATTTTTAGTTATTAATTTGTCAGATTCATATGACTAATTAAAATTTTGCATTATATAATAAATAAAGTGAACATAAATAAAGTGCATAAAGTAATTTTTAATTCTTAAAAAGAAAACTTTTTAATTAATTCTGTAATAACCTAATCACAAACTAATAGCCGCCTCTTTCACTTATAAAAATAACCTAACTATTGTATACACAATACGGTCGGTAAAAAACAACTTGAAACAAGAAAAATAAATGCAATTAGACCGCTCTTTTTTTTAATAATATATAATAAAATAAAAATTAGAATATTACACAAAGTGTTCAAGATGATGTTTTATTGAATTAAATGTTATTTTGAGAAGCTTTAAAATACATTTAACCTTGAATTTAACAGAAAGGAGTTCATATGTGTATATCTGGGTATCACAACTATATTTAATATACGTTAAGTAAATTATTTTCATCAAAACCAGCCGAATGACCAGAATTTCGAACGACAAACGAAGATCCATCAAAATGCATTCGTCGTTCCCCTCGTCTGCAAAAGAAAGAAAGTTATTCAATATTTATTTACACGTTTTGATATAATTTATTTCAATATAATTAATAATAAAATTAATGAAAATTTTACAAGTTTTTATATAAGTAACTAATAAAAATTTAGTTTTACCTTTTGAATGAAAAAGATAAAAATATTTTAAAAACATTAAAAAAAACGCACTAACAAAATAGTTAAGATACTTTCTATGTTCTACCGTTCGTAACGCTAAGAAACATTGCTCTGAGATGTAGTCTCAAGGTATGTTTTTGATTAGCGTCGAGTTCTGAGTCGGTTTAGCTTTCTATGTCTGTCTGTCCGTCCCAACGATAACTCAAAAACTAATTGAGCTAAGTTTACCAAATTTACACAATAATTTATTATAGTAAATGCCAGAACCCTATTTAAATTGGGTATTGTATAGGCTGTGGTAGTGAAATTTTGCAAAAGTAAATATATGAGTACGGCCGATATGTTTGATAAAAGTCGTTGAAATTTCTTGGCTCCTTCTGGTAGCTACCATACAGCTCTTAAAGTTATTTGGCATTATCTCAAGAACTGTAAAAGTTGCAATATTGAAATTTCACACAAACATATATGTTAGTAGGGCCAATGTATTTGATAAAATTCATTGAAATTGCTAAGAAATAGTGCTCTGAGATATAGACTCAAGTGTATATTTTCTGAGATATAGACTCAAGTGTATATGATCAGCGTCGAATTCTGAGTTGATTAAGCTTAATCAGTCCGTCCGTTCTTCTGTCCGTCCCAACGATAACTCAAAAAATAATTGAGCTAAGTTTACCCAATTTACACAAATAATTTATTATAGTAAATCCAGAACCCTATTTAAATTTGGGTATAATCGGTGTGCTGGTTCGGGTAGCTGCCATACAACTCCAAAATTTATTTAACTATATCTAAGAAACTATAAAAATTGTAATGTTGAAATTTCGCACAAGTGAATGTATTAGTATGGCCAATGTGATTGATAAAAGTCGCTGAAATTTCCTGGCTCCTTCTGGTTGCTCCCACACAACTTCAAAAGTTATTTGGCTCTATCTCAGAAACTGTAAAAGCTGTCGTATTGAAATTTTGCACAAGTAAATATATAAGTACGGCCCATAGTTTTATAAAAGTGGTTGAACTAACAACCTCTTCGTAGTTTGGTACATATTTAAAAAAAACACTGAACTGAAACTTTGCATAAATTAATATGGTAATACAACAACTTAGTATAACTTGATAATACATAGTCTGTCTCATAGTCATCTATGGCATATTTATTCAAACATAGGATAACAAATTCGTACGGGTATCACCGAGTTGACACGCTGAACTCTATTTTTTCTCGTTTTTGTATAATTTTCTGTGCAATTATGATTAGTATGGGAAAGAAATTATCCATAGAAATAAATAATCAGAAATAAGAAAGTGTCTGCATTGTGTTTGTTTTATACTTTAGGTTGATTGCTAGGAATACATAGAGAATAATAGGAAAAAGCATCAAGTGAAAACAAACACATGTACCTTTGCTGCTGCCACAAATTTAGCGACAAATTTTTTGAAAATATACTGCAAATTTCGAATTTGATCGACGACATTTAAGAAAGTCTAGTAGTTCTTTCATAGAAAATGCTGTGCCAAACAAATACAACCAGCCTTACAAATCAGTGACAGATTTGCTGTTCTCCTAGACTCCTGTCTCCATATTTGTCACAAAAAGTGCCCTTAATTTTATTCTAGCATTTTTAAAAAGTGGCACATTTTGTCGCGTATGTTTTGTTGTCGATAGAGGTATAACAGTTACTTTAAAATAAAAATTAATGGAAATGAAGAACATGTAGGCATAATTAGATATTTTAATGGCAATATTGAGTAATTAGTGTAAAAGTAACTAATCGGCAGCAGTTTCAATTTTTAAACGAGTTAATAGAAAATTCGTTTTTTTTTCCATTACTTTTACCTTTTTATCTTTCTCCAATTTGATATGTTAGTTGATTTAAAAACTATTTTCAACTTTTTAACATCAAAAAATTTCGAGTCTAGCTTCTTCATACTTCGTGTCTAGTAGAATACTAAAATATGTAAATGTGACGTGCCAAAAAAATGTAACATTCACAAATGTGACACGTCTAGACAAAACTAACTAGGCTGAATATTATGTATTTTGATAATAGACTCCTATAATGTACAAGACATGTTAATACTTTTGTATTTGTGTCTATTTATTAAGGTTTTACAAAAAAAGAGACTATAGCATTCTTTAGTCCATATGTAAATTTCGTACGGGAAGGCTATGTCGCTGTGCGGTAAAATAATTTATTTGCTGTTTAAAATTTAATTTTAATTTAAATTTAGTGAATAATTATATTAATTTTTTGTGTTATTAAATGAAATGAAGATTTACAATTTATATTAAGTAAATTTTGTCTTTTTTTCATAATATTTAGAATAAAACAAAGGTGAATTTGAAAAAATAGCACTAAAGTTTATTTAAAAAGAAAAAATGACTTAATAAATTAGTAAGATTCGGTGTATTTTTTGAAGTTTCTATTGTAATCATATTTAAATAAAATATAATAATATATTTAATTACGTTCATATAAATAGGTGTTGTGTCATATAAATGCCCCGAGGGTGTTGCGTCGAAGGATGCAGAAGCAATAGCCTACGAGAAAAGGAGAACGTAAAAGTTATATTTACATTTACTTTGCCAAAGAACGAGGTCAAGCATTAGGAAAAACGAATTCGACACCACCGAAGTTTTTTTAATTTGTAAGAACTATAAATTCTATTTTGTTGCCTGTGGCAAATCTTAATTTAATCAATTACCTAGTAATGTTAAGATTTGAACAATTTAAATAAGTATGTAATTTAATCTCTAATAAAAGAAAATTAAAAAATTTTGAGAATTTAGTTGAATACATTTTTGCCATAAAATTTATTAGTTTTAAGAAATATTGAATAAAAATTTTATTTTTTTATATTAATACGAGTATGTTATGTAGTTTATTCAAAAACAATTTTGTTATGTATTTACAATTATGGTTTTAGCTGAAAAATATTTGGTTACTTGTAATTTGTTATAATGCAATTTGTTACTTGTAATAAGAAACTAGTTTGAAAGAATAAGAAATTGAATTTTGTTAATATTTAAACGAAATAAAATAATTTCTGCATATTTTTTGTTTTTAATCGTTTTTTATTTTTCAAACATCCCAAATCACGACGAATATTTTAAATTTATTCGAAAATACCTAATATAAGAATATATTTCTTAACAAAAAGTATAATGACCAACTTTAAATACACCGTGTGTATGTATTAGTAAATTGTGTATTACGGAGTCCTTAGAATAAAGATGTCTATGATTTTGATAGTGCAATTTTTTAAATTTTGGTCAACAATAAAAAGGCAAGCAATCATATTTTTACTATAATTTTCGTGGAACCTCAAGATTATCAATCGTGTGAGCTTTGCAAGTATTATGTCTGTAGTTTTGATTTTGTTCCATTCTGTGTGTGAGATATTTTAAGTTTACTTTTTTTTCTTTAAAAACACACTCGTAATATTATACATACAGATAGGTGTTTTTTCCAAATAAATAATAACATAAAACTTAAAATAAGAAAAGCTCTTAAAAATAATTACAAAAAAGTACATAATTAAACAAATTATTAGCTTCTTTGAGATCTAATATCTTTTAAGTAATTTATTTTAGAACCTCGCTTTGAGTAATGTCGCATAAAATCGTAAACTATCTTTGACAATAAGCTCTGTATACGCATAAAATAATTCGCTAATAAAATCCATGTACGTATGTATTTGGATTTTATAATAGATGCGAATAAAACGCGTGAACGCATAATTAGTTAATACTAATACTATATACGGTAAAGCGTATAGCATATGATTCTTATGCAAAAAGTCTGAATTTAGAATCCTGATAAATTTCAGATGAACTTTTTTTTTATTTATTTTTTTTTTTTAAGGAAATTAAAAAAGCTTTATCCTTACAAATCAATATCAGCGAGTTTTCGACCTAAATTTTTTTTTGAAAATACCCTACTTGTAAAAGTTTAATGCAATAAAATAACATTTTCTCATTACACTTTCTTATGTACACTTATGTTTTGCTTACTAATACATTTTGTAGCAGATAGCGAAAAGAATACATAACTAAATGCGTACGTACATACTTTTTATAAAACAAAGTAGATTTTATTAACTCTTTACAATTTCCTTAAGAAAGTATTCACTTTTTGTTATAACTCACACTTCCAAAAATTAATTTATATAATATTTATACCACTAAAAGTACCCCTACAGGATAGGATGTAGCACCATTTTGTAGAAAGCGGTCGCAAAGCTCTTGGGAGGGGGTAAAAGGGAAAGCGGGTAGAATTCTTGCTTTTCTTGGACGCTACAGGAGGACCCTATCTTATGCCTCTTGTCCCATGTCTCTAGCTTTTTTAGAAGTTCCCGTACTTTTGACACTTGAGAAGTAGCTATATGTACAGGGTGATTCACTAAAGAGTACAATATTACATATCAGTGTTTAGGGCATCAAAAATGGTAATTTTGTTTGGAACTAGTTGTCAAAACAAAAGATACAGGGATTTTAACGAATTTTCGCGAAATTTTTACTGACCCAAGCTTTTTTGCTTATAATTTCCTTTCCGAAAAAGATATAGGTTTCAAATGAACAGTTTCTAAGACGGCTAGTTAAGAACTTGAAAGCAATATAATGAATGATTTTTTATTTTATGTACTTCCGGAATACAATGCAATCGAACTTTGGAAAAACACCAATTTTTTTTCATTTTGTATTTTCTTAATTTTTGTATCCCTACAATTTTTCTCGAAAGTTTCAGAAACGTTTTTAATTAAAATTGTTATTGCAGAATTTTGACCACCATCCTAAGCTTAATAATTCAAGCCCTCCAACGATAAAAAATCTTTTACGGTATAGGAGATAAAGTGTAAAAACCATTTAGTTCTTAAAAATTTAGGGGCCTTAATAAAATGTAAAAATTCAAAAAATTGTGACTAATCTGGATTTTTAATGATTTTAAGTGCCGTAATTACGAACTATTATTAATTATTGATCACAAGAGTAACTTTAAAAAGCAGTTGAAATTTTTAAGAACTCTTGTTTTGGTAAAAAATGAAATTTTAAGATTTTTATTGAAATACAATAAATTTAAGAGAAAAATCCCTATCGTTGAATTTTTTGTAACCTTTTTCTGCAAATAAACTTAGAAGTGCTTCGAGCTGAATTGAACCGAACATTGTCGATCATGTTAAAGAACCAATTGTTGCCATCTACCTCACTCTTTCTCAGGGCATTAGCTTCCTGGTGAGCATGCTCCGTATATTGAGTTGCGTCCAGCTTATTTCACTTCTGGAATCCCTGAACAGCTTCAGCCATTCAGTTTTTGTTGCAACAAGTTCCAAAAAGTAATACCTTGGAAAACTTTCTCTAAAATTTATGCATTTCATTGTAAACCTTAAAATTTTATGTTTTTTTACCAAAGTAACGGTTCTTAAAAACGTCACCTGCTTTTTGAAATAACTATTGTGATCAAAAATTAGTAATTACAGCAGTTAAAATTAATAAAATTTGAAAATAGAAAATTTTTGCTTTACATTTATTAATTTTTTTAATAATGGTTGTTTTTTTTTCCGCATGACAGGATTTGGTGTAGATTTTATCGAAGAATATCGGATTTGCATGCAAATGAGAAGTTTCAAAATTATTTTTTATTTATTTTATTTTTTCATTTAAAAAATATTAATAAAAGACAGATATAATTAGAAAATTATTTAAAAAATTATATTAAGTAAATTCTAATTAAATTCTATAAAAATGTTATCCTATAAACTCATATCGCCTCAAAGACTTTTACCGAAAATAATGGCTTTATTACCTTATTCATTTACACAAAATTTCAAGTATGTAGTTGTAATACCTTCAATCGCATATAAAAAAAAATTTCGAGGTTGTGTAGTAGCTTCCCCAACGACTCATGCTATTTTAATTTTAATAAATAATTAATTGATCAAATACGTTTGTAAACAGTGAATTAATAGTAATTGCCATAACTGTTTTTGTATTTGTACTTTCTTTTTTATGAGCCGCAGCACTTATGTCGGCAACTTTTTCTCAATATCTCTCTTAAATCAATTTTCTTCAAATTATTATGCATATTAAATGCATTAACCATATGTATTTAAGAAACAATGTATTCTGATGTTCACAAATAAAGTGAAATTAAATCAACGTACAAAATCGTTTTGAATATTTAAATTAAAAAACTCTTTCGACAGGGCTAATTTTAGAGACAACATATATAAATATATATATATATATATATTTTCCCGTTATATGCTTATATTATGCTATCCCGTTATTAAGTTATGCATGTGTTAACAAAGAATCAAAAATGCATGGAATTCTTTTGCGAAAAAAATTTAAGCATTAATATTTAAATCAAAGCTTACCTAACAAAAAGATGAGACGTTTTGCCCAAAGAAGCTGTACAATGAATAATTGGAGTTGTTAGTGTAGCGGATCCATTTCCAGGACTTGTCCTGATTAAGCATTTGTTATGATTACGAGTTATTCTATAATATTACAAAAACAGTCAAGTAGACTGAAATTTCATATTTTACAAATTTACTTCACTAAGCCATCTGGCGTTTGAGAAATGCGAAAACCATTTATTTCATGTATTTCAGTACCATCTTCGGTAATTTGGGATTTTGAATCTCGTAATGTATTTGTTGCCTCTAGGATATACGACGAACCATGTCTTGACTCACTTAACAATAATTGCAATACATGCATTTATTAAAATAAATTAAATCTTACAACAGTTATATAATTCATTCTAAAAACTAAAGTTAAAGTTACTTGAAAAAAACAGCCATTGTATAATCTTTAGACATATCCATAAATGTATCACTAGTAGTACGTGTTCCAGCTGCATCTACTAAATAAATTAAAGCACATTTTTCACTTGTAAAGCTTACACCTTTATACCACATTTTGGCGTATCTTCTAAAATTGATTTTTGTAATAAAAAATTAAACCAGTGATGTAACAAAAATTACATGTAGTTATTTGTTCTCATTCCGTCGTGAGCTATAATTTCAACTCTAGAACCATATTGGTAGACTCTTCCATTAGGATGTATTAAAGCTGAGGAACTTCCATTGTTAGATAACGCTATTGCAACATGAGACCGTTGATTTATAATACGTACTGCTTTATCTAGTGTCATATTCACTCTAAAATTATTTAAGCAATTTTGAAAGCCCAGCTCAAATTAAATTAAATTTAAATATAAATTTTTACTTTATTCCATCTCTAAGTTTAATTTGAATAGTACCATTTGGCAAAACAAGTGACTCACACGTACGATTAGAATCGATATCGCGATTATTGCACCGTCTACTTGAGTATGTTGGTTGAAATGCTGGAGGTGGCTAAATAAAATATTAACGAAAAACAGTTGCATATGAGTACAAAAAATTTAAAAAGAGATAAAAAGAAAATTTAATTTGAAAAGAATTTTTACAATTCTACAGATTTCATCTTCACAAGAGTAAAAGGAGTAGGTTAAAAGTTTTGCAGAAATACTTCTTGGTATTTTATTTTTATAACGCGAAGTACAGTTATGCGGCATGGGCAGAAAAATTAAGACCAAAGGTTCAATTGGATGGATATTTGGTGAGAATGTAGAGAAATTGAATTTCCTCTAAAAATACTTTAATATCGAATACATACTTATTTTGTACTTGTACATTATTGATATACTTACACCGCTTATGGGATTTGCAGTAAACAGTGAAACTGCACGCTGTTTAGTTGGATTTAATCTTGAATTTTGATAAGCCTGATGAGTTGCTTCAATTTTTATTTTTGATCCCACCAAATCCAATGAATTTTTATCCTTTCCAAATATTGGTGCAATATTTTGCTTTTGCATTTTCCCTGTTTACTGGTTTTTGAAATGCGAATTCTTAAAAATATCGACTTTTGATTATAATAGTTTAGCTTTTTAAAATTTCTTTTTCAAAATTTTACTATTATCAATAATTGCAGCAGCTATAAATAGTTTTTCTTTTTTTATACTTTTTTTTATACAGATTTGTTAAAATTTTACTTTCACAAATTCCAACATACAAATGCAGGTAGCGAACATTTGTTGAAATTGAAATTTGTGCTGAATTTTTTTTATTTTCTTTTAATATTCATAGCCTACTTGTATATTATGAAAATTGAATTTTTTTATTTCTGTTGTTACTCATGGCCTAATACGTAGTGTTTACGTACCTATCTAAATGCATAGTGTGAGTGTATAAATTACTAACAATCTATTCAAAAGCAAACTTTAATTTATTTTTTTTTATATCTCATTTCATTTTTGAATATCTTAAATTTACAACAACACTCAGTTTACTTTAGAAAGCTAGTTTATTGCCTTTATTGTTCCAATGCTAAAAATAACTCTGTATATTGTATTAAAAGGAATGCAGCAATAGCTGTGGTATAAGGTATTAACCAAAGTACATCTAACGAGTAGTTCGACTCGTTCCATTCCGTTAGTTTTTGTTTGCATCTTGCTTCCAAGTTCTTAAAATATTCCATATTTTTTTAGAAATAGATGGTAATAAGAGTTGTGTAGGCAAGAAAGAAACAAAATATTGTAAACAAACGAGTGTATCAAAAACATTGAACTGAAATAAAATTAAATTAAGTTAGGTAAAAATTTTGTTATTTTTATTTTGACAGCAAGAATTTTTTTTTTTTCATTTCATAAAAATTTCGAATATAAAACAAGTAAAAATGTTTCAGTCGGTATAAACCGATTGAATTATACCCTGCACCTTTCGTTATTGTGTAGCAATTACTTGAACCTCTAAAATCATTCTATAGAAATTTCACGGACATGTCTGACCTATAATTGGACATCCGACTGCCAAGTTTCATGAATCTGACCTTATAATTTTTCCAAATATTTAAAATTAGCTTTTGGAGTTGTATGGTAAGTACCTGAACCTGCCAAGCAATTCCACCAAAACTTCACAAATACATCAGATCTATAATCGGACTCACAACTGCCAAGTTTCATGAATCTGACTTTATTATTTTTTCAAATATTAAGAATAAGCTTTTAAACTTGTATGGGATCTACTCGAACCTGTTAAGCAATTCCACCAAAACTTCAGAAATATATGTGACCTATAACTCGACATACAACTGCCAAGTTTCATGAATCTGACTTTATTATTTTTCCAAATATGTAAAATAAGCTTTTGGAGTTGTATGGCAAGTACCCGAACCTGTCAAGCAATTCCATCAAAACTTCACAAATATATTTGATCTATAATCGGACACACAACTGCCAAGTTTCATGAATCTGACTTTATTATTTTTCCAAATATTAAGAATAAGCTTTTAGACTTGCATGGGAGCTACTCGAACCTGTCAAGCAATGGCACCAAAACTCTAGAAATATGTCTGACCTATAATTGGACACACGACAGCCAAGTCTCATGAGTTTGACTTTATTATTTTTCCAAATATTTAAAATAAGCTTTTAGACTTGTATGGGAGCTACTCGAACCTGTCGGGCAATTCCACCAAAACTTCAGAAATATATTTAAGCCATAATTGGACACATGATTGCCAAGTTTCATGAATCTAACTTTATTATTTTTCCAAATATTTAAAATTTGCTTCTGGAGTTGTATGGCAGGTACCCGAACCTGTCAAGCGATTCCTCTAAAACTTCAGAAATATATTTGACCTATAATTGGACACATGACTGCCAAGTTTCATGAATCTGACTTTATTATTTTGCCGAATATAAAAAATTTGCTGTTGCAGTTGTATGGCAGCCACCCGAACCGGTGCAGCTATCCCATTATAATTTTTAAAGCGTGTGTAGAATATAATTGGACACATGTATACAAAATTTTACATTTATATCTTAATTAGTTTTTGAAATATTTAAAATAAACTCTTTGAGTTGTATGGCAGCTACCCGAACCCGTTGTCCGAATTAGTCCAATAACAATAGCGCTCGTCCTTGGCACAAAAGAAAAAACTTGTGAAAGTTTGGTGTCGATTGCATTATGCGTTTTTGAGTTATCGTGCGATCGGACGGACGGACGGACGGACGGACGGACAGGTCTAAATCGACTCAGAATTTTACGCTGAGCAAGAATATATATATATGTCCATACCGCAGATGACTCCTTCAAGTAGTTACAAACTCCATACCAAAGTTAATATAACCTTCACGAAGTGCAGGGTATAAAAACCGGTAGACATCTATTGCGTACTTTTTCCCTCTCCCAATAATTCTTATGTGTACAAAAATGAATATAAGAAGGTATACTGACAAAGTATATCTACTAACAAGTAGTTCGACTCTCCGTTTACATCACACTAATGCAATCACTCATCAATATTTGTATACAACAAATTCTCTTAGTTAAAAGAGTTAAGCATTATATCTTCTTGTTTTAATTTTTATACACATAATAATTTTTGGGAGAGGGAAAGAGTACGCAATAGATGTCTACCTGTTTTTTTATAATGTATTTTGAAAGGCAACACTTTATTATTTGCTCGTATATAAAGTATAGGGAAAAATATTAAGAATTTTAAAAGCGACACAATAATTTCTGTAATTCATTCCAGTACAAGATGGCAAAAAAGGTGTATTCATATTATAAATGCGAAGCGGAAAAAAAGTGTTTAAAAAAATTGTTATAATTTATATGAAAAATAATAAAAATAAATTTTAAAAAGACGTATAATAACAAAAAAACTTTTAAGTAGTTGTGAAAAAAAAAATTGTTTTTTATAATAATGGGTAAACATTATTTGAAGTGTTTGGCATGTAATACTGTGTGTGAGGCAAAAAAGCCGCCACGAACATTTCATTTGTTGCCAAGAGATGTGGAGAGCTTTGTTCTTGTAAATGAATCGGTAATAACTATATTTCATAAAGTAATCAGTATGCATACACCTTTTTTTTCCTTATAAATTACTTTATTTCTATGTCACTACCTGAAAATGTGTATCTATTGTACCAGGTACATGCATGTGTACATTCATACCTGAAATTTCAAACTCTTTTGCTTTCATACATTCGAATTTTTTACCTAAATTTTATAAAATGAAAAATAAATTTTGTTATTATCAAAATAAAAATAACAAAATTTTTACCTAACTTAATTTAATTTTATTTTAGTTCAACGTTTTTGATACACTCGTTTGTTTACAATATTTTGTTTCTTTCTTGCCTACACAATTCTTATTAATATCTATTTCTAAAAAAAATGGAATATTTTAAGAATTTGGAAGCAAGATGCAAATGAAAACTAACAGAATGGAACGAGTCGAATTACTTATTAGTAGATATACTTTGGTATATTGATTAACTCTTTTAGCTAAGGGAGTTTTTTTTATACAAAAATTGGTGAGTGATTGCATTAGTGTGATGTACCCGTAAACGCAATACTTATTAATAAATATACTTCGGTATTAACATACGACAGGCTTTGGCAGGAAGGAGAGCTTTTTCATTTCTGCTACAAATAATATTAGGTATATTTGACTCCAACTCGAATGTTCTTCAGTGTGGATAGTTGCTTTGCATTATTTGTTTTGTTTTCTTTCGATATTTTTATTTAGTTTTAAAAAAAATTTATTTTTAATACTCTTCCCTGCTTTAAATCTTGAATTAAAAGCTCCAAATTTTTCAAAAGTTCTATCTTTCTTGGAACCAAAATTAAAGAAAAAATATACGAATAGTGAGAAAATAAAAATTTTACTAAATTTTCTTAAGATCCCTATAACTTGGAAACGATTCCGTTTTAACATTTCGCGCAAAACAAATATTTTACTTATTTTATTTAAAAAAATTTTAACAAAAAATGTGAAAATACTGGAATCAAATTCTAAACTGGTTTTTGTATTGTACAAATTTATTTTTGAATTTAATAATTTTTCAAACTTTACAAGTATATATTTATTCATGACTAAATTTCAATCTAGTTACTTATTACAGATAACATATTGCATTATAGTAAATTACAGGTAACAAAACTTTTTTCAGCTAAAACCAAAATAGTAAATACATAACAAAATTATTTTTGAATAAACTACATAACATATTACCATAAAATAAATAAAATTTTTAATCAATTTTTCTTAAAACTAGTAAATTTTTGACAAAAATATATTCAACTAAACTCACAAAATTTTTTAATTTTCTTTTATGAAAGATTAAATTACATATTTATTTAAATTGTTCAAATCTTAACATTGCTAAGTAATTGATTAAATTATATTTGCCACAGGCAGCAAAATAAAATTTAAAGTTCTTACAAATTAAAAATACTTCGGTGGTGTCGAATTCGTTTTTCCTAATGCTTGCATCCCTGATGACCTCGTTCTTTGGAAAAGTAAATGTAAATATAACATTTACGTTCTCCTTTTCTCGTAGACTATTGCTTCTGCATCTTTCGACACAACACCCTCGGGGCTTTTATATTACACAACGCCTGTTTATATTAATGTTATCAAATATATTGTTATATTTTATTTAAATATGATTACAATAAAAGCTTTAAAAAGTACACCGAATCTTACTAATTTATTAAGTTAGTTTTTCTTTTTAAATAAACTTTAGTACTATTTTTTCAAAAACAATGGTTGTTTTATTCTAAATATTATGAACAAAAGACTAAATTTAGTTAATATAAATTATAAATCTCATAAATTTTATTTTATCTAATAGCACGAAAAATTAATATAATATTTACTGAATTTAAATTAAAATTAAATTTTAAACAACAAATAAATTATTTTACCGCTTAGCGATACAGCCTTCCCGTACGAAATTTATATATGGACTAAAGAAATGAATAGTCTTTTTTCTAAACAAAATGCTTTGGATACATACATACATACGCAAAAATATTAAGATGCCTTGTACATTATAGGGGCCTATGCCTATACCCTTTCAAAGAGGGAAAGAGTACACAATAGATATCTATCTATTTTCTTATAATGTATTTTTAAAAGCGAATTTCTTATTTTTTGTTATATAAAGTACAAGTTAAAAAGAATATTAAAATCAAAGTATATCTACTAATAAGTAGTTCGACTCTCCGTTTACATCACACTAATGCAATCACTCACCAATATTTGTATACAAGAAATTCACTTAGATAAAAGAGTTAAGCAGTATACCTTCTTATTTTCATTTTTATACACATAAGAATTTTTGAATACACATAAGAATAAGAATATAATATAATTTTGAAAAATAATAAAAATAAATTTTAAAAAGACGTATAATATTAAAAAAAATTTGAAATAGTTGTGAAAAAAAAAATATTTTACAGTTTTTATAAGCCATTCAAAAATTTCATGAATAATTTAAAGAATTTAGAAAATACTTTTATCAAACTTTTTAATGATATTTGTACAGAAAAAAAATCAGAATGTAAAATATATGAACACTTAAAAAATAATTTCAACTATGAATGTTGTGAGAAGTCCAGCAAAACATATTTCATTAAACTGTATATTAGAATTAGAATTTACCACATAATAAAAAAATATAATAAGGCTATAAAACAATTTGATATAAAACAAAAAAATTTTTAGTGTGAAGCATTTGTAATTAATAATTATTAATAAATAAAATAAATAAATTATCTTTAAAATTTTATTTTTAATTCAATCTTAATAAATTTAGAACATATTTCCCATGAATCGCTAATGATTATATTTCATAAAGTATTAATCAGTATGCATACACCTTTTTTTTCTTTATAAATTACTTTATTTCTATGTCACTACCTGATACTTTGTATCTACTGTACCGTGTACATCCATGTGTACATTCATACATGAAATTTCAAACTCTTTTGCTTTCATACATTCGAATTTTTTTAATAAATTGAAAAATAAATTTTCTTATTTTCAAAATAAAAATAACAAAATTTTTACCTAAGTTAATTTTATTTTATTTCAGTTCAATGTTTTTGATACACTCGTTTGTTTACAATATTTTGTTTCTTTCTTGCCTACACAACTCTTATTACCATCTATTTCTCAAAAAAAAAATGGAATATTTTAAGAATTTGGAAGCAAGATGCAAACGAAAACTAACGGAAAGGAACGAGTCTAATTACTTTTTAATGCATATATTTTGATTAAAATTTTCGAAGTAGGTAATAAATAAAGAAAAAAAATAAAAATTTAAATTATAAAATATTTGTAAATTATAAAATATTTGTCCACACAAATTACAAAGAGCAATGTCATACGTCATTGAAAATTTAATTTAATTTTTTTGTTTTTTATTTATAAATTTCACGCTTACCGGGCTCGTTGTCATTTGACCTTTCGCGAATCACTTCAGGAAGCTTAAATGGTGATGCTTCCTATGCAATACATGTAAAGTTAAAAATACAGGAGAGTTCCATAGGAAAAAAAATCCCCTTCTACAGACGGTTGACACAATTTTTAGTCACTATACCCTGCACCTCCGTGAAACTTTTCAAATGTAGGGAAGTGTAAATAAACTATACCTTTAGAGAGATGTCGGTCTGCGTGTGCGCACGCGTATCTCAAGTTCGGCTGACCTATTTTGATGAAATTTTATATGAGTTTGTGATATATGAGAAATCTTCAACTGAAGAGCTTCAATTGAAATGATCAATCAATTTCCTTGAAATTTAATATTTAAAATCAAGGTATTGAAACAATGGAAAATTTTTTGAAAAAATCAGGGCTCGAAAACCCAACCGTTTTTAAGTTTTTTGCCATTTTATTTATTTATTTTGGCTCCAAAAATATTTCAAAATAAGTATATACAAAGATATAGATACGTGTTTTCTTTATAACTGAAATATTCTATATAGATTTAAAGTTATTTGTATCATATTATTATTATTATTATTATTATTATTATTATTATTATTATTATTATTATTATCATTATTATTATTATTATTATTATTATTATTATTATTATTATTATTATTATTATTATTATTATTATTATTATTATTATTAATATTATTATTATTATTATTATTATTATTTTTATTATTATTATTATTATTGTTATTGTTATTATTATTATTATTATTATTATTATTATTATTATTATTATTATTTTCATTATTATTATTATTATTATTATTATTATTATTATTATTATCATTATTATTATCATTATTATTATTATTATTATTATTATTATTATTATCATTATTATTATTATTATTATTATTATTATTATTATTATTATTATTATTATTATTATTATTATTATTATTATTATTATTATTATTATTATTATTATTATTATTATTATTATTATTATTATTATTATTATTATTATTATTATTATTATTATTATTATTATTATTATTATTATTATTATTATTATTATTATTATTATTATTATTATTATTATTATTATTATTATTATTATTATTATTATTATTATTATTATTATTATTATTATTATTATTATTATTATTATTATTATTATTATTATTATTATTATTATTATTATTATTATTATTATTATTATTATTATTATTATTATTATTATTATTATTATTATTATTATTATTATTATTATTATTATTATTATTATTATTATTATTATTATTATTATTATTATTATTATTATTATTATTATTATTATTATTATTATTATTATTATTATTATTATTATTATTATTATTATTATTATTATTATTATTATTATTATTATTATTATTATTATTATTATTATTATTATTATTATTATTATTATTATTATTATTATTATTATTATTATTATTATTATTATTATTATTATTATTATTATTATTATTATTATTATTATTATTATTATTATTATTATTATTATTATTATTATTATTATTATTATTATTATTATTATTATTATTATTATTATTATTATTATTATTATTATTATTATTATTATTATTATTATTATTATTATTATTATTATTATTATTATTATTATTATTATTATTATTATTATTATTATTATTATTATTATTATTATTATTATTATTATTATTATTATTATTATTATTATTATTATTATTATTATTATTATTATTATTATTATTATTATTATTATTATTATTATTATTATTATTATTATTATTATTATTATTATTATTATTATTATTATTATTATTATTATTATTATTATATTATTATTATTATTATTATTATTATTATTATTATTATTATTATTATTATTATTATTATTATTATTATTATTATTATTATTATTATTATTATTATTATTATTATTATTATTATTATTATTATTATTATTATTATTATTATTATTATTATTATTATTATTATTATTATTATTATTATTATTATTATTATTATTATTATTATTATTATTATTATTATTATTATTATTATTATTATTATTATTATTATTATTATTATTATTATTATTATTATTATTATTATTATTATTATTATTATTATTATTATTATTATTATTATTATTATTATTATTATTATTATTATTATTATTATTATTATTATTATTATTATTATTATTATTATTATTATTATTATTATTATTATTATTATTATTATTATTATTATTATTATTATTATTATTATTATTATTATTATTATTATTATTATTATTATTATTATTATTATTATTATTATTATTATTATTATTATTATTATTATTATTATTATTATTATTATTATTATTATTATTATTATTATTATTATTATTATTATTATTATTATTATTATTATTATTATTATTATTATTATTATTATTATTATTATTATTATTATTATTATTATTATTATTATTATTATTATTATTATTATTATTATTATTATTATTATTATTATTATTATTATTATTATTATTATTATTATTATTATTATTATTATTATTATTATTATTATTATTATTATTATTATTATTATTATTATTATTATTATTATTATTATTATTATTATTATTATTATTATTATTATTATTATTATTATTATTATTATTATTATTATTATTATTATTATTATTATTATTATTATTATTATTATTATTATTATTATTATTATTATTATTATTATTATTATTATTATTATTATTATTATTATTATTATTATTATTATTATTATTATTATTATTATTATTATTATTATTATTATTATTATTATTATTATTATTATTATTATTATTATTATTATTATTATTATTATTATTATTATTATTATTATTATTATTATTATTATTATTATTATTATTATTATTATTATTATTATTATTATTATTATTATTATTATTATTATTATTATTATTATTATTATTATTATTA
This sequence comes from Condylostylus longicornis, assembly GCF_029603195.1. Classification (NCBI taxonomy): domain Eukaryota; kingdom Metazoa; phylum Arthropoda; class Insecta; order Diptera; family Dolichopodidae; genus Condylostylus; species Condylostylus longicornis. The sequence goes on from NW_026578120.1 coordinate 955,392, forward strand.
TTATTATTATTATTATTATTATTATTATTATTATTATTATTATTATTATTATTATTATTATTATTATTATTATTATTATTATTATTATTATTATTATTATTATTATTATTATTATTATTATTATTATTATTATTATTATTATTATTATTATTATTATTATTATTATTATTATTATTATTATTATTATTATTATTATTATTATTATTATTATTATTATTATTATTATTATTATTATTATTATTATTATTATTATTATTATTATTATTATTATTATTATTATTATTATTATTATTATTATTATTATTATTATTATTATTATTATTATTATTATTATTATTATTATTATTATTATTATTATTATTATTATTATTATTATTATTATTATTATTATTATTATTATTATTATTATTATTATTATTATTATTATTATTATTATTATTATTATTATTATTATTATTATTATTATTATTATTATTATTATTATTATTATTATTATTATTATTATTATTATTATTATTATTATTATTATTATTATTATTATTATTATTATTATTATTATTATTATTATTATTATTATTATTATTATTATTATTATTATTATTATTATTATTATTATTATTATTATTATTATTATTATTATTATTATTATTATTATTATTATTATTATTATTATTATTATTATTATTATTATTATTATTATTATTATTATTATTATTATTATTATTATTATTATTATTATTATTATTATTATTATTATTATTATTATTATTATTATTATTATTATTATTATTATTATTATTATTATTATTATTATTATTATTATTATTATTATTATTATTATTATTATTATTATTATTATTATTATTATTATTATTATTATTATTATTATTATTATTATTATTATTATTATTATTATTATTATTATTATTATTATTATTATTATTATTATTATTATTATTATTATTATTATTATTATTATTATTATTATTATTATTATTATTATTATTATTATTATTATTATTATTATTATTATTATTATTATTATTATTATTATTATTATTATTATTATTATTATTATTATTATTATTATTATTATTATTATTATTATTATTATTATTATTATTATTATTATTATTATTATTATTATTATTATTATTATTATTATTATTATTATTATTATTATTATTATTATTATTATTATTATTATTATTATTATTATTATTATTATTATTATTATTATTATTATTATTATTATTATTATTATTATTATTATTATTATTATTATTATTATTATTATTATTATTATTATTATTATTATTATTATTATTATTATTATTATTATTATTATTATTATTATTATTATTATTATTATTATTATTATTATTATTATTATTATTATTATTATTATTATTATTATTATTATTATTATTATTATTATTATTATTATTATTATTATTATTATTATTATTATTATTATTATTATTATTATTATTATTATTATTATTATTATTATTATTATTATTATTATTATTATTATTATTATTATTATTATTATTATTATTATTATTATTATTATTATTATTATTATTATTATTATTATTATTATTATTATTATTATTATTATTATTATTATTATTATTATTATTATTATTATTATTATTATTATTATTATTATTATTATTATTATTATTATTATTATTATTATTATTATTATTATTATTATTATTATTATTATTATTATTATTATTATTATTATTATTATTATTATTATTATTATTATTATTATTATTATTATTATTATTATTATTATTATTATTATTATTATTATTATTATTATTATTATTATTATTATTATTATTATTATTATTATTATTATTATTATTATTATTATTATTATTATTATTATTATTATTATTATTATTATTATTATTATTATTATTATTATTATTATTATTATTATTATTATTATTATTATTATTATTATTATTATTATTATTATTATTATTATTATTATTATTATTATTATTATTATTATTATTATTATTATTATTATTATTATTATTATTATTATTATTATTATTATTATTATTATTATTATTATTATTATTATTATTATTATTATTATTATTATTATTATTATTATTATTATTATTATTATTATTATTAT